>NW_026913415.1:1412500-1485000 GCF_034315485.1 Pezoporus occidentalis
CCGTGGGGGGGGGGGGGGGGAGCAGCGGTTCAAGGCGGGGCCGCTGCTGTCGCGACAGAGCCGGGTCGGGAATAGCGGAAGGACCGAGCTGACCCACCCGAGCCCATGCGGAGCCCGCCCCAGCCTTCCCCCCCAACACTGGCAGAGCTCCCGGGGGCAGCCGCCGATGGGGCGGAGGATGGAGAGATGCGGGGGGGGGGGGGGGGGGATGGGGATGATGGGAGAGAGGAAAGAATCAATCCCGCTCCCAAAATCAATGATTTCTCGGGATTTCATAGCGAGGGAAAGGCGAGGGCAGGGCTGGGGAGAGGTGGGGGAAAACAGACCCCCACGTCGAGGAGAAACTGCAGAGGGGAGAGGGGGCTCCCCGTTACTGCACCTTTCCGGGGGGTTCAATCCTTAAGGAGGAAGATGAGGGGAACGGTCCCATTCGGGAACCCCCGTGCCCCCATTTAAGCCTTTAAATGCCCCAAAGCCCTTTCGCATTCTCTGGCCGCCCTGAAGAAGGGAACCGCCCGCGACGGGACGGGCTTGGGCGGAGGCACAGCCGCGCATCGCCCCCAGAAATACCGCAGCCACCGGGGGAAGGCTGCTGGGAGGGCTGGGCTGCGTCCCGAGCCCCGGTTCCCCTTCCACAAGCGCTTCCCAAAGGAGGATATCCCGGACGAGGGCAGCCGAGTCCCGCATCTGCCCCGACGGCATCCCGGTCCCTCCAGGGGGTGGGAAACGGGGGCGGAGGGGTGAGAAATGGAGGGCAAGCGGCGAGCAGGGGGTCTGGATGAAGGCTGCTGCCGAGTGCGAGCGAGTTGTACGCGTTGCTGTGCGGGGAGGGCGGTCGTGCTCGTTATTGTATATTTTGGGGAGGGAGGAAGGGAGGGAGCGGGCGCCGCGCCCGCCCCGGGAAGCAGCCGGGTCCGTCCCCGCCGGAGGCTGGCGGTGGGTGGGTGGTGGGATGGGAAAGGGGTGGCGAGGAGGGAGGGGGCAGCCGTGCGGAGGGGGAGGCTGGCAGAAATGCTAATTCCTCCCTTCGCTCTCTCCTCGGCAGCCCCAGTGCCCGTACGGCCCCGCTCCGGCTCGCAGCTCAGCCCGGAGAGGTGCGGAGGGGGGTACGGGTGGGGTCCCCCCAACCTCCTCGCCGCGCCCCTCACCGTCGTGTCCGGCCTGGCGGAGGCTCCTCTGGGAGTCGGGAGGAGGATGCGGAAGACCGGTAACGGCGAGGAGAAGGGCTGCGTGTTGCTTAACGCCACTTAGGAGCGGGTGAGGTGCGGGGTCAGCCCCGGTGCGGCGAGGCGGGGGGGTGGGGGGGGGGGGGGTGTGTGTGGTACAGGGGCGATGGGGGGGGTCAGGGGAAAGGGGAAAATAGGGAAGGAGAGAACTAGGGAGGGATGGAGAAGGGAGGGAGAAAAGTAGGGACAGGGAGAGAGAAAAGGCTGAAAGGTGGAAGAAAGGAAAAAGAAAAGCAAAATAAATAACCGGAAAGGGAGAAATTAAAGCAGAGCAGAAAGAAAACGAGATTTAATATTTTCGGGGGCATAAGGTGGAGGGGGAGCCCAATCGAGACAAGGAAAAGAGAGTGAGAAGGGTGGGAAGAGCCAGGGAGGAAAGCAGCAGGGGGGAAGGGGAAGAGGGAGGAGAAAGGGTGAGGGGTGAGGTGGAGGGGCAGCTGGGGGGGGGCCGGGCCCAGACAAAGGGTCTGGTGGGGAGAGGGGGCAGGAGCCCTGCGAGCCCCCCTTGTGTCCCTTGTCAGGGGGAGATGGCCCCGCTGCTGTCCGTGTGGCTGGTGGCCCTGCTCGGCCTGGCCGGAGCGTGCCCCGAGCCCTGTGCTTGCGTGGACAAGTATGCCCACCAGTTCGCCGACTGCGCCTACAAGGACCTTCAAGTGGTGCCCACGGGGCTGCCCTCCAACGTGACCACCCTCAGCCTCTCGGCCAACAAGATCACCTCCCTGCAGCGGCGTTCCTTCGTGGAGGTGACCCAGGTCACCTCGCTCTGGCTGGCACACAACGAGATCCGCTCCATCGAGCTCGGGACCTTCGCCATCCTGGTGCAGCTGAAAAACCTCGACATCAGCCACAACCAGATTGTGGATTTCCCCTGGCAGGACCTCTACAACCTCAGCGCTCTCCAGCTGCTCAAGATGAACAATAACCACATGGCTCTGGTGCCTCAGGGAGCTTTCCACACCCTGAAGGATCTCCGATCCCTGCGCATTAACAACAACAAGTTCACCACCCTTGCAGAGGGTATCTTCGACTCGCTCAGCTCCCTCTCCCACCTGCAGATCTACAACAACCCCTTCGAGTGCTCCTGCAAGCTCCAGTGGTTGAAGAAGTGGATGGACAGCACTCTCATCTCCATCCCAGAGAAGGACTCCATCACCTGTGCCCTCCCGGACCAGCTCCGAGGAGTGCCGGTGGGGAAGATCCCCGATGTGCAGTGCACCTCACCTACTGTGCAGCTCACCTATTACCCCAACCTGGACACCACGGAGCTCTTTGATGGCTTCACCCTGACGCTGCACTGTGCTGTGACGGGTACCCCACCACCTGAAGTGAGCTGGAAGATCCGCACCTCCAGCCAAACACTGGAACTGAATGGGAACCCAAAGGAGAGCACCGGGAAGGACCTCCCCAAACAGGACCCTGAGCGCTTCTTGGTCTTCAAGAACGGCACGTTGGTAATTCCCCACCTGAGCAAGCGGGAAGAAGGCACCTACACCTGTCTGGCCACCAATGAAATGGGGAGCAACCAGACCTCAGTCAATGTGGCTGTGGCAGGCACCCAGAAATACCCACTGCAGCCTGGGAGGGATCCGCTGGGAGGCAAAGCACAGCCAGGTGACAAGAAGCCTGGGGCCAAGGGAGCAAAGAACAGTGTGCTTATGCCAGATGACAGAAGCAAACCCCTCGGTCCCACTCGGCAGAGCCAACCATCCATGGCAGCTGAGGTGGAGTCCACGGGAGATGGGCAAGTCCCTTTCCAGCTTCCACCCTTTGAGAAGAAGTGTGGCTCCATACAAACCAGCAAGTACATTTCCAACCACGCCTTCAACGAGAGCGGTGACTTCAAGCAACACACTTTCGACCTGGGGGTAATCGCTTTAGACGTGTCAGAGCGCGATGCCCGGGTGCAGCTCACACCCACCTACATGCAGCCCGAGAAGGTCCACCTCAGGATGCTCTACCTGTGCCAGGAGAGCAGGCAGGGCCATGCTTTGGTCCAGTGGTCCAAGATCGAGGAAGGGGTGAACTCATACTGGTTCCAGGGCTTGAACCCCGGCACCAACTACTCCGTGTGTCTCACCTACCTGGGGGAGGACTGCCAGGTCCAAGTGGTCTTCACCACCAAAAAGGAGATTCCCTCGCTCATCATCATCGTGGTTGTGAGCATTTTCTTGCTGGTGCTGGCCACCTTACCCCTGATGGGGGCCACGTGGTGCCACCTCCTCTCCAAGTACCAGGGGAAGACCTACAAGCTCATCATGAAGGCCCAGAACCCGGACCAGATGGAGAAGCACATGGCTGCTGACTTTGATCCCCGCGCCTCCTACCTGGAGTCCGAGAAGAACTTCAATCCCAGCGAAGTGGGTGAAGCAGAGGTGGAGGAGGAAGATGAGGAGGAGGATGACGAGGGAGGCAGATGGAGGGGGAGGAGGGAAGCCGAAGGGGCTCCGGAGGTGGAGCGAGAGGAGAGCGTGGCGGCCAGCTCCATGGTGGAATCGCAATCCAAAGCCAACGGCGAGGAGTTCGAGGTCCGCTCTGAGTACAGCGACAAGCTGCCGCTGGGCGCCGAGGCCGTCACCATCTCCCAAGAGATCAACGGCAACTACCGACAGCGCCCCCGCTGAGCCTCCCCGTCCCCCCTCCCGGTCCCCACCTCCCCTTCATCCCCCCATCCCGCCCACCCCCGCTTCCCTGGGTACCACCGCTGCTTTTCCTCTGAGGAACAACCGGAGCATCCTCAGCAGCGCCCGCCTGACCTTCCTCCTTCTCCTCTTCCTCCTCCTCAGGCGGCAGGTCCCCGTGGAAGGGACTTGGCCCCGGGGATGCTCGGTGCGGGCGGGCCGTTTCTCCCAGGATTTCGTTTCCGTTTTGGATACCGGAGTTCTCCTCGCTCCCGGCTCGGAGACATCACCGCAACGATTCCCGGTCCCCCGCCCGCCGCTGCTCTCCGTCCGCCCCGTGTTTTCTCTCCCCTTAAAGGAGAAAAACGAAAACGATGAGAAAAAAATGGGTAAAAGAAAAAATCCCGGAATCCCAAAACCTCTTTTTCTTTCTGGATACAGTTCAGTCCCTGGCGGGTCCCTGCCCCTCCGCGGTCCGGTCCCGCCGCTCCCTCGGTCCCTGGTGAGTCCCCTCTGCTCCCCGGTCCGCTCCTGCCGCTCCCCGGTCCGGGCCCGCAGAGCCGCGGTGCGGTCCCCGCCACTCTTCGGTGTTACCCTCCCCACTCCCCGATCCACGCCGCTTCCCGGTGGGTCCCCGCCGGTCCCCTCGGTCCGGTGGGTCGCCGCCGGTAGGTGCCTATCGCGCTCCGGTGCATCCCTGTTTTCCACGGTGGGTGCTGGAGGTCCCCCGGTGCGATCCCCTCTCCGCTGCCCGGTGGGTGCCGGGGCTCCCCGGAGCTCACCCGTTCAGCACCGGCGCGGCTGGACAGCTCCGCGCCCCCAGATCGTTCCCCCGGAGTAGCGGCGGCGGCCCGACCCCCCACTTCCCCCCTCGGTCCCATCCCGACCCCCCGGCCCGGCGGGACCCCTCGATGTGTGTTGGGTAGAGTAGCCTTGTAGCCAAGTGTCTGTGCCGTAGACGGGCCCGTGCTGCCGGTGGGGACCCGGCCCCGGGAGGCTAGGGGGTCACCGCCACCGCCCCTCCTCACCCCATCCCTCCGGTCCCCGGGAGCCCCGGGACCGGCGAGAGCCGCGGGCGCCTTTCTGCGAGCTTCTGTCTGTGAAAGAGTCAATAAAAGGGGTTGAAAGTGGAGCCGGGTCTGTGTTTGGTGCGGGCGAGAGGGAGGTTGCACCCGGTGTCCCCCCGGCTCTGCCCCGTACAGAGCCCGGTACAGCCGGGGGGACCACGAGGAGGAGGGAGACGGCGTGGAGACGCATTGCCGCAGCTACAGGCAGAACACACGCACTATAAATGTGTATATATATATTTATACTCATAGACCATGCTGCACACAGTATATGCCTCTTATTTCCGTATATGCATATTATATATAATTCACAGACATACTATATATACAGCTACACCCTCTATATACACATCCCTGCTGTATACACTCATTTTATACACACGCATACACGGTATATACGCACAAATAGTTCTATGCTCTCTGTGCACACATTTCATAGACTCATCGAATTTGGTGTGTACTCAGTCTATATACCCAACAAATAGAGGTAAATACAGCAGAGGCATGAAAATAGCATAAACCAAATATATTCTATAGTCTGTGGATGCTCTATAAAGTCACTATATAAGAAAACCAAATATTTTCCCCCAGCACATACACACACGCTCTACATACACCCTGATATTCCTACAATATGTGTAGGCAGCAAGAACACACACAATAGTACATACAATGTATATAAGCTGTGTGTACCTGTGCACACACAATATATATGCTCAATATGCACACAAATACATGCTAAATACCCACACTGTCCATGTACACGTTTTTTCTCCATGCATGCAAAAAACCCAACTCTTGTCTCCTACACACACCCTGTAGGTAGGTGTATATGTGACCATATCCCCACCACTGTGCTGGGGCAGCAGGATGGGGTTAGTGTCACCCCGGTCCCCAAACAATCCCAGAGTAGGGGTGATAAGAAGGTGTCCAGTGGATTTATGCCCCCTCCCCAGCCCCGCATCCCCATCTCGTCTGGGTGATGATTTAAGCCCACAATTACACGGCGAAGATTTAAGGCTGCCTTTGATTGCTTTTCTTATCTGGAGCTACGAAGCCAAATGCCCTCCTTGTGTCCCTGCTTGAGAGACAGTGTCCCGCTGTCATGTGGGGATGGTCACCCCCTCACCAGCACACATGGGTGGCCCCTGATACCCCACCCGTGCCCCTTGCCCTCCCCAAACGCACCCCGGCAGATCCCCCCGAGCAAACACTCGCTTCTCCATCCTCCAGAGGATGATTTGCTATTTTAAACCCGGCCTTTGCATCTTTCTCCTGCGGCACGGAGCATGGGGGAGACAGACAAAGCAGGTCTGCAAGCAAAGAGGCAGCAAGCAGCGGGGTGCCCACCCAGATCCCCAAATCCTGGGAAACCGAGGCTGCTCCACAGCAGCCCAGGTGTTTGCTCCAGCTTTTAAATCCCCCGTGCCAAGCAGAGAGTTCCCCTTGTAGACAAAATCCCTTCTGCGGATCCCCTTGTAATTGAGTTGCGTGCTTAGAAACATACAAGGAATAGGAAAAGAACAATCGTTTTGGCTTTCATTTAATTAGAGAGTAATAGATTTCCCCGCCTAACAGATCTACAGGGAATCTCACTGTGATGAGCTACCTCCCTTGCTGGTTGATGTTGAGATTTGCTCCTTTTTAGTGGGGCACTAATTAGCACCCGGTGCCCAAAGGCACATGAAGGGGTCAGGGATAGAGCCCTGCATCCACCCACCCGCTCCGTGTTCAGTGGGGTTAGAAAGGGTTAAAGCATCCGGGATGGCTCAGCCCCTCCTAAGGCATTAACCCTTCTCCAGAGCCTGCCGCCAGCCCGGGGATTGAGCTTGCACCCACTGTCACACACTTACAGTGTCACCTAAAGTGTGTGAAGGCGTCTGGCACCCTTTGTTAGAGACAGCTCCGGGATAAAGAAGCTTTTATCCCCCTCCCATCCAAAATTGTCTCTTATCCTGGATCAAAAAATCAAGGGAAGAGAGCATTGCCATGTCGGTATGGTCACCGCAGTGCTGTGAGGGGCTGTACCTCGTCAGGGTCACAGATGGAGACTGTGGTCCCCGTAGAAGGGCTCAGAGCAGCATCTTTTCATCTGCTCCATGGGTGTGAGTGGGCAGAATGAGGGCTGGTCCTCTGCAGTCACCCCAGCTCTGCATCCCCCACCGGTTCAGCACCCCATCCCCTTCCAGAGAGGCTCTGAAGATGCTCATAATGTGCTTCACAGCATGGGGGGGGGGGGGGGCGATGGACCATCCTCCAGCCAGATACCAGCCTGCCCTGTGCCGGGGTAATGGGCATCACCGATATCAACCCATGGAGGGGGGTCAGGAAGCAACCTCCACACCAGCACACCCAAGAGGGGCAGTGCCAGCCCCCACAGATGCCTCACAAAGCAGGTCCTGACCCCCCTGGACAAGATGCCTCTCTGACCCGTGTGGCAGCAGCCGGGCTGCAAGCCTGCCTGATGAACTGCTTTAGATGCAAGCTAATCCCCTTCTCTCTTGCACGGCACTATTTTTAACGCCAAGTCTGTTCACAGCCTGGCCTCAGCGACGGCTGCGTCAGCACAAGTGTGAAGACAGGGAGCTGTGGTTGGGCTACACGGAGCTGAAGCTCTCCTGGGGGCTCCAGTTTCCCTCCCTGCTCCATCTTGCTCTTGCTCAGGGTCTGTTCCAAAGAGGAGCTGGCTTGCTCTGGGATGGGGGTCCTTGCACCTCTGCTTCCACTCTAAGGGTGTCTCACACCAGGTTGCCTCAACCCCAGCCCCACAGCAGGCAGGTTTCTTACCAGAGATACCCCAGTTTGGCCAGTGGGAGGGCAGGGAGCAAGGACCTGCTCAGCATCCCAGGCCTGGCTGCTTTGCCCACCTCTGTCCAAGTGGTCCTGGAGGCTGGAGGAGGAATCTGCTTTGAAAAGCTTTTATCAGCAGTTCACTGCAGGGTGGAGGAGATGGCTCTGAGTGACACCAATGCTTGTCCACCTTCCCCATGCACCCTGACAGAGCCTCTGGGACACCTACCCTGTCACACATCCTGCTACCCCTGAGACCCCAAAGCCTTTCCCCCCTTCTTAGAGGAGACTCCCCGGCCAGAAGCACCCCCCATGCTCTCAACCTCTGCCCTGTCCCGTAGACATCCCCTGCAAGTGATGGGGGATGAGATGGACCGCGGGATGCAGGGCTTTGGGGGGGGGGGGGGGGGCGAGGTTTGGGTGCTCCCCCCGCTCCGGGGACGGGGGACGGGGGGCGGGCTTCGGGGGAGGCGGGAGGAGGACGGGCCCCGCAGCCGTTTTCCGCCTGCGGTAGTGGGTCGGTGCCATGGAAAACAAAAGGGCCCGTGGGACGGGGAGGGGAGGAGAAGCCCGACGAGGGCCGAGGGAACCGGCGGTCCCGTGTTCCCCCGTTCCAGAGGAGAGAGGGCGAGCGGGCTCCATCCCCGAGAAGCTGCCGGTGAAGGGGCCGGGGAAGGGACCTGGGGGGCCGGGGTGGGAGCTCCAGAGCCGGGCCGGGGAGGGGAGGGCAGGAGGGAGGGCTGGGGGGGGTTATTCACGGCTCTGGTATGCGGCGTGAGGGCCCTGCTCGCACCGCCTCGGCCCGCCCGGCCGCGGGAGAGGTAACGGCACCCCCGGGGCGATGCTGGCTGCGGGGACGGGTGAAGAGGGGCCTCCGGGAGACCAAGCGCAGCGGGACAAACCCCCCCCCCCCCCCCCGGTGCTGCCTTGCGGCACTACCCCAAGTCCTGCCGCCCCCCTGCCGCATCCCGGTCTTAGTGACGGGGATCTGCCCCTGCCGGGCAGGCTGGGCTGGGAGAGATGCGGGGCACCCCTAAATGACACCCACCAGGGGCTTTGAATGCATCAGCCAAGCTTGTTCCCCACCCCCGCCGGGCTCTCACCCACCCATCACCCCCAGAACCCTGCGGGGTCCTTCCCCATTCCTTGAACCCCATGCAAGGGGTGGTTGATCCCTGCAGGACAGGACCCTTTGTGTTCCCTTTTGCCCCCCTCCCCAAGTTGTTGTGTGGGTCATATTCATCCTCTTCCTTGCCAATAAAATGCCCCCTTCCCCCCCCCCCCCGCTCTAAATGACAGGGTTGGGGATTGGAAGGAGCAGCAAAACTTGCCTACAAGGCAGAGACAAAGGGGTCTCGCTGCCAGCTCCTCGCTGAGGCGCAGTTAACCTCTTCCCAGTGGGACACAGCTTCCAGAGGCTGGGAACGGAGCGTGCACAGTCTCCTGCGCAAGGCAAGAAGAAGGGGAGTAAGGAGTTAGCTCAGAACTATTTCTCTCTAAAGACTTCCAGCAGCCAGGGACCCCACACTCTCTTGCTAAGAAAAAGCACTCGAGACACTGGGATTTTTCCATGACATAGAAAAACATGGAGATGGGGGGAGCTGGTTTGAGGTCTGAGAGCGTGATGAAAAGCCCAACAACTTATGAGCTCCAGGGTAGGCGGCTTAATGGTTTCGGGGAAGGCTGGTTGTGAAAGAGCTGTGGTCACTCTGTTTCGCCTCCTTCCAGCCTCAGCAGGGTGAACTTGGAACCCCCAGCTCCCGCTTTTCATCCCAAAACCTGCAGAAACAGCATCCAAGGGTTGGATTTCAGCCAGGATCAAAAAGAGGCATTTTCGGGGGGGGGGGGGGGGGGGGGGGGGGAAAGGGTTTAGGGGGAATTTCCCTGCTCACATAGGTAGAAGGCTCTGCTCTTGGTGAGGAAATGCCTTCTGCAGCTTAGGGAAGAGTATTTTGAACAGCCTGGGGTTAACCACATGGATGCTTCGCTCTCCTGCTGCTTCCTCTTAGCATTTGGCAAGAAAACACAGATCCCCATCTCGGCTCGACCCGTCCTGTTCATTCCCCTCATCTCTGTTCCCAGGAGGAAGGATGAGGCCCCTGCTCTGCTGCCTGGGGCTGGCTGCACTCCTGGGGCCCTGCCTGGCCTGTCCCAGCCCCTGCTCCTGCTCCACCAAGAAGAACGGGCGGCTCTTGGCCGAGTGCGCCTACAAGGACCTGCAGGAGGTACCCGAGGGGCTGTCCTCCAACGTGACCATCCTCACCTTGTCAGCCAACAGGATCGCCTGGCTGGGGCAGGCTTCCTTCGCCGAGGTTCCCGAAGTGCAGTCGCTGTGGCTGGGCTACAACCAGATCGGGGTGGTGGAGCCGGGGGCTTTCTCCTTGCTGCTGCACCTGAAGAACCTGGACCTGAGCCACAACAAGATCGTGGATTTCCCCTGGCAGGACCTCCGCAACCTCAGCGGCCTGCAGATCCTGAAGATGAACAACAACCGCCTGGCCGGGCTACCCAGGGATGCCTTCCGCTCCCTGAAGGACCTGCGCTCCCTCTGGCTCAACGACAACGAGCTGACCACCCTGGCCGAGGGCACCTTCGATAACCTGCCCTCCCTGTCCCAGCTTCAGATCTTCAACAACCCCTTTAACTGCTCCTGCAAGGTCTTCTGGCTGAAGAAGTGGACCGAGAGCACCTCCGTGTCCGTCACCAAGGGGGGGTCTACCCTGTGTGTGGCTCCCGGCAGGATGAAAGGCAGGGCGGTGACGGACATCCCTGATCACCACTGCGTCGCGCCCTCGGTGCAGCTCACCTACCTGTCCAACCTGGACAACACGGTCATGTACGACGGCCTGACGCTGACCCTGCACTGCAGCGTGGCGGGCAGCCCTCCGCCGGAGATCAGGTGGAAGATCCAGACCTCCAGCCGCCGCGTTGAGATCAACGGGCCCAACGTGGCGCGGGACGGAAACGTCAAGCAGAGCCAAGAGCACTTCCTGGTCTTCAAGAACGGCACCATGGCCATTCCCAACTTCAGCAAGCAGGATGAAGGCACCTACACCTGCGTCGCTGTCAACGATGTGGGAACACGGGATGTCTCGGTCAACGTGGCCTTGGCTGGCTCGGAGAATCCAGCCGAGGATCTGCTCCGAGATGACCCCCATGCTGGCCACCCTGGGGGCAGGAGCTGCTACAAGGGGGATGAGTTAGATCCTTCTGGCACTGGAGAAAAGCTGGTGATCGTTTACCACATGCCAAGGGAGTCCAAGAGCAGGGCTGGAGGAGCAGTGCCCCAGGTCCATCTGGGGACCCTCCTGCTGGCTTTGGGCATCGCACTCTGCTGTTAAAGGGGGGAGAAGGAAACGGTGCCTTGGGGGTCCCCCTCTTTCTGTAGCATTTATCTTCACGTAGTGCCGTGCCTTTGCTGAGCTTCTGGGAACTGCGGGAGGTCAGGAGTCAAAGGGGGCCAAGACACAGGCCCAGGGTGGGTAGTTCAACCCCTCCTTCGATGGGGGGTCAGGGCTGGGCTTTGTTAGCTGAGAGCTTCAAACTCGGGTGATGCAGAGCAGATCCACGTTGTGCTGCTGCGTTCGGGGCTCCAAACCTGTCACCTCCCGACTTGTCTCCCTCCTGAGACCAAAGCAGGATTGAAGTCCATCATCAACAGGGTGACAATCACTCGTCCCCAGAGCCCATCTCCACCTGCAGCAGTGAGCTCTGACCAGGGAGGGCATCTCTGGTCCAGCAGCACCAAAGGTGACATCCCTGCTGTGACCAGCGCTCGGGCCCTTGGCCAGCCAGGCGCATCCTTCCTACCACCAACCTCACATGGAGCACCAGGAGCAGAAGGACCAGTCTGAGAGGAGGGAAATAGCTTGGACATGGGGTCCTGGGGGCCCAGGGGACATAGCTGTGAGGGGCGGAGGTATGGTGGTGCTTTGTAGGCAGGATGGGCATGGCAGGACACGCTGGATGGGGCTGTGGGCTTGAATCAGGCCATTTTATGGAGCAGGAGAAGCTGTCCCGCAGGCTTCAATCCTTGCGGGAGCACAAAAGGCACCCACTGGCTGGGTGCTGGCAGCACCCAGGGTGCCTGCACCCTTCCTGCATGTCGCAGGATCAGGCCCTACCTCCCTCAGTACCTTTCCCAGATGTGATGCAGCTCGTTTCCTCCCTCCCCTTTGCCTTTCACTGCTGAAGCCTGTGGTCCAAACCGCTGCTCGGGGCTGGACCCACCGAGCTGACCTGCGCCAGCTCCAACCCCAACAGGGAGGGATGGAGCTCAAAGAGACCAGAACAATGTCCCAGCAGTCCTCTTTGATGGGAAACCAAGCAGGGACTGCACAATGGAATGGGAGGAAGAAAGATTGGGAAAATCCAGATGACAGGAAGGGAAACTGAGCTGACCTGTAAGGCATAAACAAACTCCTTAAGTGCTTTAGTATTCCCACATGGGACATATATACCATACCCAACTGCCCAGGGTGCTGGGGAACCCCTTGTCTCCTGGTGGGGGGGCTGAGCATCTCCATCTCCCCTACCCCGAGGCATGGGTGGTCCAGCTCTTGTGTCTTCTGCCAGTGCTCTCCTGCGGGAGCTGGATAGATGTCTGCAGCCCTCTTGCCTTGTAACCAAAGCTGTATGGACAGCAATAAATACTGGTTGTTGTTGTTTTCTAAACTGGTCGTGCTGCCTCTGTGCACCCCAAACCCAGCACATCCTGGGTACCACAGCACATAGAATTCCAGCCTGGTTTGGTTTGGAAGGGACCTCAAAGCTCACCCAGCTCCAACCCCTGCCACGGGCAGGGACACCTTCCACTAGAGCAGCTTGCTCCAAGCCCCTGTGTCCAACCTGGCCTTGAACACTGCCAGGGATGGGGCAGCCACAGCTTCTCTGGGCACCCTGTGCCAGCGCCTCAGCACCCTCACAGGGAAGAGCTTCTGCCTAAGAGCTCATCTCAGTCTCCCCTCTGGCAGGTTCAAGCCATTCCCCTTGGCCTGTCCCTACATCCCTTGTCCCAAGCCCCTCTCCAGCTTTCTTGCAGCCCCTTTAGGCACTGGAGCTGCTCTCAGGTCTCCCCTTCAGGAGCCTTCTCTTGTCCAGGCTGCCCCAGCCCAGCTCTCTCAGCCTGGCTGCAGAGCAGAGCTGCTCCAGCCCTTGCAGCATCTCTCCACTCCACCAGCACACTGAAGCTGGGTCCTGTTGAGCTTCTCCTGAACCAGCACCCCTAAGTCCTTCTCTCAATCATCCCCAACCCTCTTTGCTCAGGGGGCACCCAGTTCCCCCCCTCCCCCAGCTCCCACAATGACCCTGGAGGAAGGATACGCTTTTAGGACACCCCCAGCTCTCCCTGTTTCAGCCTGCAGCAGGCAGGGGAAGGCAGGAACGCCGAAACCAGCTGCAAAGCAGGCTCAAGCCTGCACACAGGCTCTGCAGCCCCAGCAGTGGGTGTCCAGGCAGCCTGCAGGGTTAAGGGAAGGAGCAGCCAAGGAGCTGCCATATGTCAACACAGCCCGGGTTCGGCGCCGAGGGCTCCGTGGGGGTCCCGAGGCAGAACCGGGCTCTGATGCTAACAACCAGGCACATGTTTTTCCCATTACAGGCAGAAAGGATGGAAAACATCGCGGCCCCAATGAGAGTTTTGGTTTCGTTTCAGAGGATACAGCTTTGAACATGAGTTTTATCGCAGCCAGGGTAATCCCTTCCCTGCCTGCCTGGGAATACGGGGGTACAGGAGTTCACTCCTGCAGCCTCAGCTGGCGACAGGGTTTGGAGCCTGGGATAAGGATGGAAGCAGTAAGACTGTCTCTGCCCGCCTTGCCAATCTGCTGCTCCCCCTGCCTTGGTGGTGCGTGGCGGTTTTGGCACCAGAAAGGTGAATTCCTTCACTGCCACCAAGTTCACCCATGGATTTATGGCTAATTGTAAGTGGTATTAAGCATCATTCATTTATAACAAACAGAACACCCTGCTGCGGGCCTCCGGATTAGATGCTGCAGGTGATGCTGCACTTGGCATCACCATCCTGACCCACCCCCGGCCACCAGCTCACTCAAGCCCAGGATGCCACCACAACCGCCATCATCTCCTCTGTGTCCCTCACATCGGCAAAGCCACAGCATGACCCAGCCCTGCGTCTGCATTCCCCACAGGGGCACTTTTCCATGAAAGATTGTTTTTGCAATGGGATCATCTCCCTGAACCACCTCACCGTCAGCTCAGGGGCTGGGTGGAGAGGACTGCAGATGCACGGGGGCAGAGCTATTGATGCTGAGGGCTTAGAGAAGGGAAGCGAGGCCACCCCGAAGAAGAGGAGCTCAGTTCACCCCCAGGGCACGCTGCTTATGTCAAAGAAGGGAAAGAAAACAAGCAAATCAGAGAAGGCCCCTCCTGCCAAGACATCTCCAGGAAGCCTTGGGCAGGGCTGTGTAAACAGATG
This sequence comes from Pezoporus occidentalis, assembly GCF_034315485.1. Taxonomy (NCBI): domain Eukaryota; kingdom Metazoa; phylum Chordata; class Aves; order Psittaciformes; family Psittacidae; genus Pezoporus; species Pezoporus occidentalis. The sequence continues at coordinate 1,426,638 of NW_026913415.1, forward strand.
CTGAAATCCAGCTCCACCCATGGCCCGGCGCTGCCAAAGGTTTTAGGGATTACCAAGGCTGCCTCCAAAGCCCCCAGGGCTGGAGATGGGATGGGCTGCAAGGGGGAAGTGCAGCCTCTGCCTTGGGGCACCGCTTCAGGCAGATACACACAGGACAACCAGCACCGCATCTCTCCGGGACTCACAGTGTGAAGCCCAGGGGGAACAGCAGGACCTGCCCCTCGGGCTCCTGCTGTCTTAAGAAGAAAACAGCCCTGGGGTGCCACCGCTGTCACCCAGGTTGGCGATGATGTGCTATGTGCCAGGCAGTGCTCAAATCCCATCAGAAGAGCATGGGTTTAATCCTGTTTGATTAGCAGGCAGGGGATGCAACAGGGGTTTGAGCATCCGAGTGCACCGAGTGGCCTTTGGGACAGCTCCAGATGAAGGCAGGGACTCACCCCCCTCTCTTTGCCAGGATAGAAAGGCAGCAGGGTTAGGCTCCTGGGGAAAGGGATGGTGCCCACCCAGCTTCAATGGTGTGGGGAGAGGCCAGGACACCTACCAAGGACCCTGCTTGGGCTGGCACCAGGCATCCTTCCAGCCAACGAAGGCAGGGTTAAGGGACACAACATGGGAGGAGGTGATCCGGCACCACCTTGGACACCTACCTTTGGTGCTTCAGTTACTCTATGTCCAGTTTCAGCACACATCCTTCATGGGAACCATGGGTTAGGGCCAAAAGTTTTGATGGGAAAGCAAACTGAGCAGCTTGGCATCAGATTCCCTAAGGTGAGGATCAGCTTTGGTGCCGTCACCCCCAGGTCAAGCAGATTGTACCACAAAGCCCCTGCTGAGCAAGGTGAGACCCAAACATCACCCAGAGACAACCCCCCTGTCCGGTCTGGTTTATTTGGGCATGGGCACCAAGCACACCCGAGCGTAGGAATGAGGTATGTGATTTATTAACCTTCCTGGCCTCGGCAGGGCCAAGTGAGGTGTAAAACTGCTTTCTATGGGTTCAAGCTCAGCTCACTTGGAGGGGCACCAGCCCCGGGGAGCTGCTGGCTTGGAACAAAACAAGGGCTGGCAGCAAGAGGCGCCAGGTCACGAGTTGTGGGGAGCAGAACCCAACCGGGTCTACAACCTCACAGCCCGGAGAGGATGGGGTTTCAGCCTTCACAAAACCGGGGGGAGAGGAGTTCCAGGGTCAAGTAAGGGGAGTCAGGATCAGAAATGAAAGGGAGAAGCTGGGGATGGGCTTGGCAGTAGGGACCTTCTCCATGGGGACACCACACTGAGATGGGGGTAGTTCCTCATGCTTGGTGTGGATGAGGACCCCTCCACACACACAAGCACGCCCATTCTCCCTCTCTCCTTTCTCCCCTGGTGCTGGGGACTGGTCCCAGCCATGCCATGTGTCAGAAAGGCAACTGTTGAGGACTGGTGGGCTCATTGCAGGAGTGACTCCTAAGACGTTTGAGATGGCTGAAGGGTTCAGCTTGGCTCCTCAGCCCTTCTCCATGCAGGTCAGGCTTGGAGGTGACCCATTTGTCCGCACCTCTGCACCGTGGTAGTGGCTCAGCACGGACCTAAAGCTACAAACCAGCCCCCATCACTGCTGGGGAGGGGCAGGAGGTGCCCAAAGCTCCCAGCAGCGCAGGAGGAGAGTCAATGGGAGACAGGGATGGGATGGAGTGCGCATGGGAGGCAGAGAGAGGTGGGGGGGGTCTCTGGAGGTCAGGGCTCGGGGGTGCTGAGCTGGGTGCCGTTGGCTGTGGGGTCGCAGAGGGCGGTTTTCCTGCAGGCAGTCAGCGCGGGGTTGTTGAGGAGGGTGTAAGCCAGCCACCAGCGGGCTCGGCTCTGCTTGAACCGGGCTCTGCTCAGAGGCGCCTGCTTGTGCTGCACCAGCTGGACGCCTGCGAGGAGAGGGGAGGAGGAACGACTTCAGCCCCAGCTTCCCCTCGCTCCCATCTACACCCATAGGAGCCCTATCGTGCCCTTGCACATCAGAGGGACAGGAGTCGCTCCTAGGATGGAGATGATCACATGCGACAGCCACAACCCCAATGGCCCCTTTACCCATAGGCACCATCAGCATCCCTAGAGGAGCAGCAAACCCGACCGCGATGATGCTGCCCCGTGGTGCTGGCCGTGCATCACCCCGGACGGGCAGGGGAAGGTCTCACCTTCTTCCACGTTGCTTGCCCGGAGCCCCGATGGCCCCTCGGGCCTGGCCAGCTGGAGAAGCAGCAAGCAGAAGGCTTTCATCACCGGGTGGGACTGGCTGACCTCAATCTTCAGATAGTGGCAGTAAGTGTGGTAGCCTGGGGGGACACAGCCCACAGTGAATGAGAGTAATGGGGCCAGGCTTCATGGTTCTCCCCTCCCTCCTGCCCTGGAGCAGAGGGGAAGGTTATTTCCTGGGCTCCATTGCTGCCCAGCCAGAGCTGCTTTGCCTTCAGAGCTGCTCCCAAGATCATAGCAGGAAAAGCATGGGAAAGGAGAACGCTGGGCCGATTCAGCCTGGAGGAGAGAAGCTGCTTGGAGATCTCAGAGCAGCTTTCAGTGTCTGAAGGGGGCTACAAGGATGCTGGAGAGGGACTCTTCATCAGGGACTGCAGTGACAGGACAAGGGGCATTGGGTTAAAACAAACGGAGGAAATTCAGGTTGTATCTAAGGCAGAAGCTCTTCCCTGTGAGGGTGCTGAGGCGCTGGCACAGGGTGCCCAGAGAAGCTGCGGCTGCCCCATCCCTGGCAGTGTTCAAGGCCAGGTTGGACAGAGCCTTGGGTGACAAATGTCCCTGCCCATGGCAGCGGGTTGGAACTGGATGATCTTAAGGTCTTTTCCAACCCAAACCATTCCCTGATTCTATGTTCCTTCCCTGCTGCCTTCAGCACAGGAAAGATGAGAGTCCACTGCCCATGGGAACAGGGTCTGGCACTGCTGAAGCCCAGAGAACCGCAGAAGAGCATCACACACCCTTGGGGATGGGTAGAAAAGCAGGACCAAGCGGGCATCAGAAGCTCCAGTTGTGCCCCCTGCCCATGTCTGAGCACAGGCAGTTTGAACCCCCCTCAATGCAGGCAGCTCCAGGTGATGGAGGAGCCCCCAGTGCCCCCATGTTCAGAGGTGCTGTGGAGGGACTCCTCCGTGCCCTACCTGGGTCGAAGGTCTCCACGCCCCGGTTCAGCAGGCTGATGTCCAGCTGGCAGAAGTGGATGGAGTTATAAAGGCCGGATATGAGCATCCTCCAGAGCCCAGCCAGGACGCCCACCAGCACGTTGATGGGGAAGAGCAGGTAGGTGGCTATGTACAGAGCTCGCCTGCGGAGGAGGAGGAGTAAGGAACACAAACACCATGGGATGGGAAGCACGGCCCTTCCCTGCCAGAGGAACCGCCGGCCAAAACAAGCCTCCCTCCCTCATCAGCAGACACGGGCCCCGTCTGCGGTGTCTCCATCCCATGGAGAGAAGCAAACACCCTTCCAGGCGCTTGGAGAAGGGACAGCCTGATGCGCCATCGGGAAGCTCGGCTTCCAGCACACGTCGGGTCTCCATTTCTCCTTGAAGACTTAGAAATGAGCTAAACCGTGAGTGTGGTGCTTTGGGATGAGGGACACTCGCTCCTGTGGAGGCTGGATTAGCCCACAGCAGCCTCGCTGCAAGCGGTGGAGGTGGTGGACATCCCTTGGCTGGACACCTAGATCCGTGTGTCACCCTGGTCTTCAGCTTAAGGAGACAGCTTCGGCAGTGACACCATGTACAAGGAACCACATCTGCCGGCAGCATCTGAACCGGTCCAGCTGATCCTGAGGGATCTGGGCTTCCCCTGAGGCTTGCAAATGGGGGTGGTGGGGCAGGGCATAGACTTCACCCACTTCACCCCACTGAAATGAAGGCTGTCAATGGACCATGGCCCTCTAAAGCATCTAAAAAAGCCTCTCTGGGAACATGGAGCCACTTGGACCCCTCAAACCTACAGGTTTGCCCCTCGAGCTTGTGGCACGGAGGACACCACAACACCAGGGACAGATGTAAACCCAACACAGCCCCGTGCCCTGGACTGGGGAGGGATCAGCTCTGCCCCAGGGACCTCACCATGCCCGTACCTGTTGGTGAGCTCCTTCCGGAGGGGATGCTGCTCCAGGAACTGGTACTGAGCTGCCAGGTTCTGCGCAATGACGGCAACCACCAGGGTCAACCAGAAGGGCCTGGAGGGGAGGGAAGAGGCCAAGAGGAGGGCCCCAAGCATGAGGCACCATTACAAGCAGCAGAAACCTCCAGCAAAGCTGAAAGAGCCCAAGATAGAGCCTCCCCTTGACAGAGCATCTCACACCGTGGCCATGGCACCCATTTGGGTCTTTCACCCCCTCCCTGAGGGCTGTGAGCACCCACCACATGTTCCGAATGATCCTGAAGAGGTAACTGTCAGTGCCCGACTGGAGCGGGATGACGAAGAGGAAGGTGAACCCCGCTGAGCAGATGAAGAAGATCACTTGTTGGATGAGGAGACCTGCGAGGGAGACACGAGGAGAGGATGGAGAAGCAGAAGATGGAAGAAGTTCTTGCTTTTGTTCCTCAACCAAAGCTTGTTGCTGAGCACCATTTTAATCCCATAGAAAGCCTGTGAGATCCATCCCTGCCTGCCCTGCTCCCAACACATGGGATTTAATTACACATTCAGCCTCTCTTATCACTCCCCCCATTATCCCTGCTGAGAAGAGGCATCACTTGGTGCTGCAACTCTGCTGCCTCATCATAGGAATCAGCCTGAGCTCTGATTTCTGATCATAAATCACACCCAGATCAGCAGCTGCTGCTGCTCCTCGGGCTCGAGCTCGTGCTTCACCTCCACTGCTTGGCTTTAATGACTTGAAAGCCAAGACCTTTAAGCAGGAGGCAGACGCATGGTGACACGGTGAGATGCAGCCAGCGCTGCACTGAGTACTGGGGGGCCAAAGGAAAGCTGCTCCGTGCTGGCAAAGGGGTGCAAGTTGCTCCTGGGGTGCTCCCCAGCTCCTACCTCCACACTGATCCCTGCAACCTGCCTCCAAGATGGGTCTGGTCTTGCAAGGATTGGTCACCAAGAGGCCTGGTGGGCCCCCCCCGTCCTTCCATCACCACCCTGGACCCTCAGATTGCCCCTGGGGCGCTGAGATGGTTGGATGTTGTGCGTGCATCACTGCCTAGTGTCACCTCCCATGGGGCAGAGAGGCCTTAAAACGGCTCCAGACCATGGTGGGGTGAAGATTTCTACCCCTTTGGATGTCCTTCACTCATCCCTGGGGTGTCCAAACCCCCCACCCCACCCCAGGGACACCCTGGCTGTGCTGGGGAAGATGCACAGCGAGGAGCATCTGGGATGTGAAGACTGGGAGCGGAGGAGACAGACAGTCCTTTGCATGAGATGGTGTGACAGCTTCTCCAATCAAAATAGCTGGGATTGAGCCAAAACAAGTCACCATTCCCCCCCCCCCCCTTCCCTTTTTAACTCCCAACCATTTGGTGTTCAGCATGGTCCTTCCTGCAGGAGGACAGATTGTGTTTGGGGAAAGAGGAACAAAAGCCTCTCTGCAGCTGGCCCTTTGTGAAACGGGACAAGAAAGGGGGACAAGATGCTCAAACGCTGGGTATGATGTGCGAGGAGGGGGTCCACCCCCCATCCACCCACCCCATCCTGCCCCAGCACCCCTTTACCCAGGCAGGCGAAAGCTGTCTGGAAGCTGGCAAAGCTCATCCAGCAGACGATGGCTTGTCGGGATGGGCGAAGGATATGGGCTTTGTAGAAGACATCCAGCACCGCTCCTTGGTAGAGAGCCTTCAGGTTGCTCCTGGGGAGACAGACAAGCTGCATCCTGGCTTGGTGGGAAGGGGAAGAGGAGCAAGGACACCGTACCTGTGCATCACCAGCGTCCTCAGGAGCATGGCGCAGGTCAGCAGGCAGCACAGCACCAAAGAGCAGATGTAGCACACTGCAGAGGAGCAGGGGGAGATGATGGGCTATGACTGTGGCCGTCCACGCAATGGGATTTGACTGTAAAACCTATCTCAGGAGCATGGCAGGGGGCTGAGTGATGGATGTGCCCATGCCTCAATTTCCCCCCTACCCTCTTTGTGACACAGGGATCTCCATCTGCCAGGTGAGCTGGTGAGGCAGTGAAAGGGAAGGGGAAAGACAAGCACCCAGGGCAAATAAAGCAGTTGGGTTAGGTCAGTGCTGGAAAAGCTGTAATAAGCAGGCAGTGAGATGGAGAGAGCCGAGGAGATGCTGCGGGGTAAAAGTAAGAGGGAGAAGGGAGGTTTGGTAGGAGAGGAGGTGTCAGGGGGGAAAAAGAGGATGAGAGGGACTTGGTGACTTGGGAAAAGACATAAAAGCCTCCCCCGAGGTTGGTGGTCCCCCAGGGTACACCATGGAGGGAAGGGGAACCCCTGCCATCCCCACATTCCCCATCCAGGGCCATCTGCTCCATTCCAGCACATCCCAAAGCCCGCAGCCGAAGGGCAGCATCTGCAGCGCATCGCTGCCTTGGCACCAGGCATCCGCGGCTGCTTTCATGTCTGCACGGCCGTGGCTTCAGCAGCTGGGTTCAACTCCCCCTGGAAGCTCTTCCGTCAGCATCCAGCTTCCTGGACCACCCTCGGGGCCGGAAACCTCCCTGGTATGTTCGGAAACCCTCCAGAAACCACCTCTGGGTGCAGGGCCCGGCTGGGAGCCCACCTTCCAGTGACCACAGGTAGTACTTGACAGTCCTGAGCTCCTTCTCCATGTCACCAGGGGCAGCGGGGCCATCCGAGGGCACCAAGCCAAACTGGACCAACAGCACCACGATGTCCTTCGTCATTCCTGCCCGGATGATCTGGATGGTGGGGACGACAGCCACCAGGAGCAGGAGGGCGACCTGTGAGAGAGCAGTGCCACGTGAGCCCCCGGTCACGGCATCCCATTGCTGAGCCATCGTCTTGGCTTAAGGACTTAAGGCTGCCTGAGCCCTGGAAGCACTGGGCCGGCTGCCATGAGGGATGGTAATGCCTCAAGGCATGCAAATACCATTCCGATAGCCAAAAGTGTGGTGTGGCAATGCCCTCTGGGCTCCTCTGCCTCGAGAGGACACAGCCAACAGGGAAGGGAGGGGGTTCTGCTCAGCATTTAACCATTGGCATCACCTGGTAGACAGCAATCATGGCTGTGGTTACGGACAGGACGAGCTTCAATGGGATCCGGAAACCTGTAAGGAAGAATTGGAGAGGAGCTGGGATGTGGGATCACAGGGAAAGAGTGGAGCAGGCTGCAGGTCCACCCTAGCCAGCAGCCAAAGCAAACACCCCAGTGAGAGCAGTGGGACAGGGCGGTCAAGTAGTAACTGGGACTTCTCCAGAGCAATTCCACAAGGATATATCTGGGAGTGGTGTCTCCGTACTCCACATTCCCTTGAAACCTGGTCACAGAATCCAGGTTCATGCTGCATGGGGAGCCCTGTCCCTCAGGGTGCCACCTTCTGGGACAGCTCCTGCTCCTCCCATGGGTGAAGGGGGCAAGGAACACTTCCCCATTCCGCTTAGGGATTTTAACCCCTTATCACATCCTCATCAAGCACCAGGCTGCACTCTCAGCACAACCCACACCTGAACCTCACTGCTTGAGCCCACCCATACCCCATGGCGGGGTCCTTTGCTCCCCACCCCATAGCACAGCAGTGTGTGCACAGCCAGGACACGGCTGCTTTGGGGAAAGAGCCAGGAAAGGCATTTGCTGTCCCAGGAATGCGATGCAGGCGGTGTGTGGAGCCCGTGCCGCAGCCAACCTTCCTCGGGAGTGTAGATGTAGGAGCGTAAGTACGTCTGCACCCTGGACAGGAGGCTCTCCTCGAGCTTTGTGGAGCTGCAGGAGGAAGAGGAGGGTGAGAAGCACGTCCCTTGGGAGCAGGGAGCCTCTCTGCCCCCGCTGTGAATCACTGATGGGGCAGTGCTATGGGAATTGCTATGGGCAATGGGAATTGCTATGGGCAATGGGAATTGCTGTGGCAATGCTGTGTTATCCTTACCTCCCCTTCTGAGGGCGTTTGGACAGGACAGCCTTCAGGTACTTCTTGTAATAACCTCTCCCTGGCACCTTCAGGAAAGCAGCAATAAGTTGCCTGCTTTGAGCACAGGAGTGTGCTCACAGTGAGTAGGGAGAGGTGACTCTGCCTTCTGGGGGACCAGAGCATCTGCATCCCGTCTAGAAGACATCTCCTGCCACAGCCATACACATGATGCCCCACAGCACCCTCTGTTGCAGGAGTCCGTCACCCACAGGGATAGAATCATAGAATAGTTAGGGTTGGAAAGGACCTTAAGATCATCCAGTTCCAACCGCCCTGCCGTGGGCAGGGACACCTTACGCTAAACCATATCAGGCAAGGATGATGGATTCCCAGCCATAATGAACATGTTGGAATGGTGCTGGCAGCAAATCTTCCAGCATCACAGAAGGTGGAAGCGAACGTGCCTTGATCCCATCAGCAAAGCAGCCCAAATGCCGGCACACCAGTAGGACAGCTGAAACCCTCCATTCCCATCAGCCAGCTCCCACCAAGGGCCTGGGGTCACTTCAGTCCACACTTGGGCTGGCTGCTTATCCTGAAATAGGTTTTTCCTCCTCTCTTCCCAACAAAGCCCCAGCATTTCCCAAAGGGCTGGGGATTATCCAGCGTGTTGGGAAAACAAGGCAACCCCAGTCCCAGCCTGAACAGGATGTATTGGTGCTTTAAGCCTCTTGCACTAAGGAGTTTACTCCAAAGATGGATTTTCCACTCCCTCTTCAAATCCAAGGAGATAAAAAGAGCCGCCACCCCTGCCTTCAAAAGAGGGATGGAGGGGAGGCAGCTCCCAGTGCTGGAGCAAAGTGGGGACCACATGGCCTGGGAGTGCCCAGTTCCCCGAGTCCCGAGGCAGGCAGAGAGCTTGTGGGGCAGGGGGACCCCCAAAACCATGCAGGTCCATCAGAGGGGTCTCCCATTCATCCCCACCAAGTCACCCCATAGATCTGCATTACCTTTTCCAAGGTCTCCTCCTGCCTGGTGAAGCTCTTGATGAGCAGGGCTGGATACCAAAGGCTTAAGAGCACAAGGCAGAGGATGATGGGGATGTACGAGAGTGTGGAGTAGTACCTGTATATCTGGGGAGAAGCAGAGATGTCATCATCCCACCCCAGTCCTGGGTGGGTGACACCTTAATGTCCCTTGAAGGAGGTGATGAGGAAGCCTTGGCCACAGCAGCCTCCCTGCTCCTTCCCCAGGCAGTGGGACCCATACCTTTGGTGACTGGGGACAATCCACCTTCTGCCAGATGTGGACCACGCAGTGGCACCAGGAGAGCAGGCAGCCCATGAGGTAGCTGGCCCTGTGCCGGACAGTGGCACAGGCCATCAGGGGGTAGTAGAAGGCAGGGTAGTAGAGCAAAGCCAGGATCTTCCAGTATTCTGGATGGGAAGAGAGGAGGGAGAGCAAAACAGGCAAGAAGCAGCGCTCTCAGTAGGGACCAGGGTGAAGAGGCTGCGCAGGGTGACACCCAAAGCTTCACAGCTCCTGGGTGGGGAGGAGCGCGATGCTCACAGGGCAGGAGGGTGCTGGCCTTACCCCGGGTGCTCTGGGAGGAGTGGGTGATGAGCGGCAGAGGGTCCGTGTCCAAGACCAGCACGCACAGGGAGGAGAAGAGGATGCCGAACACTGCGGCCACCAGCCCGCGGTTGCCTTCCTCCTCCAGGAAGTTGGCTGGGCTGCAAGGCAAGGAAGGAATGAGCCTTCCACCAGGCCACGGGCACCCTGTCCTCACCATCCTCTGCCCCAGAGCTGGTTTAGGTCCCGTGCTGCACCTCAGGCATCCCTCCACCCACTTGGCTGAGGGGTGATGGGGACCGGGTACCTGAGCAGTCCTGGGACACCATTCCAGCAGCTCCGGTGGAGACGCCTGCGCTTCACCAGCAAGGACAAGCCCAGGAGCACGGCCAGCTGCCAGAAACCCAACCGAGGGAGCAATAAGTACATGGGGTGGTGTCTGGGGGGGGGTTGGAGGTGCTGCAATGTGATGGGAACCTCCGGGGAGACACCACCTCCGCCCAACAACCTCTATTCAGCCATGGTTGAAGCAAGGCAGGTGCTTCTCAACCTGCTCTGATGAGTTACAGGCTCTGAACACCTCAGTGGGACCACGCTATAGAAATAAATCAAAGCTTTCTACTGATTACAGTCTAGGGATGCTTGAGTCCCATGTCAGAGCAACCCAGCTCAAACCTCGCTCCAGCTCAAGCTGAAGAGCCCAGATCTGGTATACAGGAGTAGATGGGCATGACCCAAGCTGGGGGGCAGCAAATACAACATCAGGGCAAATAACTCATCCCATGGGATGGGGCAGGTACTTACGGAGATGGGTGCCATGCAGATGTGGTACAGCCTGGGAGAAATGGTGGGGTCACAGTCTGGGATTGCACTGGGAAACATGCTAGAAAGGGGAAAAAGCCAATCATGTGCTGTTGTATTTAGCCCCAGAAGGGCAAAGCAAAGATGCAGCAGGGATTTCTGTCTGATGGCCAGAAGGGGTCAACCTCCAAAGAGCTGGGTTACACAGCCAGGGGTGAAGTCACCCTCACAAGATAACTTACGATCAAGCAAGCAATAAAGATAACACCCGGGAGCAGCCCCAAGCTGATCCCCACAGGGTCTGGGTGACCTCCTTCCACAAAGGGATACCGAGGCCCAACAGGAGATCAGCAAGGAAGGACGAAGCCCAGTTTCCCTCTCTTATACTCATTTCCACCCTAGCTCTGCCTTTTCAAGCGATGCAGCCTGCACAGAGCAGTTCCTGCTCCCTGAGGCACTGCACTTGTTAAATGTCATCGGGGGGCTGAAGGCCCCTTGTAGGGTGTTTCAGCGCCTTTCCCATGGGATAGGGACCAGCCGCAGAGCTGTGGGACAGCAGAGGCGATGGAAGCCTGGGGTCGGTGGTGCCGCATCCCCAGCCAGCCAAGGCCAAGCAGATGTGCCAGGCTTTGCTTTATTTATTCCCCCTCTGGCCTCCACGGCATCCCTTAATCTCTGCTGTGCCGCAGCCCTGCTGCTCTCCCAAGGCCAGGAGGGGCTGTGCTGGCTGCAAATCCCTGTGCCAGGGAGCCGGACATCCTGAGCCCCATAACACACAGTGGGGGGGGCCCACATGAGCCCTCATGGCCATGGGTGGGCAGAGACAGGAGCAAGGCTGCAGGGAAGGGTCTGAGAGTGGAATGAGGATTCCTCAGGCATCCTATATCCAAGGCTGTCCCCAGCCTGCCAGTAAAGGCTGTATAGGACCAGCTGACATTAGCAAAGCTCTGATTTCAGGCTTCTTTTCCCTGCCCTTGGATAGGGCAGAAAATTCCTGGTGTCCAAAAATATCCCAGCTCTGGAAACTGAGGACACGCACCCGCAACATTGAGAGCACAGGGACACCAAACCCCTTTTTGGGCTTCAGCACCTAAATCCAGAGCACAATGTGGAAGATTAAGGGTGAGGAGGATCCCTTTGAGCTGGTCACCATTGGGATCTCCTCCTGCTGACCCTCTGGGTTGGGTACCGGTCAACTGAGTGGTATAAAACTCGCTCAGAGAGGATTAAGTTAACAGAGGGACAATAGGTGCTGATAGATGCGCCTTGGGATGCCCAGCTTCACATTGGATAGGTCACCCTGCTGCTCCATGCTTCAGCTTCCCTTCCCTAGAGCACTTCCTTTATCCTTGATAAGGATATGAAGTGCCAGGTCCTTGCTGTGAGGTTGAGCCCTGGGTTCCCATCTCTGGGGCAAGCACCCATAAAGGAATGAAGCAGTTTTAGGTGGCCCAAACGAGCCTTTTCCATCACCTCCTGCTCTCCCAGGCATAAATGCTGGGACTGGTGCTCAGGGGAGGTTGCTCCACACAAAGGGGATGTGGCAGCTGGGCAGGAGGCTGGCTGCTGCCCAGGGTGACCCAGCAGGGACAGGGGACACGTGGCACCCACCGGCAGGGCTGGACACTTACTCATCCTGTGGCACGGCTGGCTCCATGGTTTCATAGATGTACCAGTCAGAAGCGAGGTCATCGGTGCTGGCCAAGCTGCTGTCCAGAGGAGCATCCTGCATCCCACCGGAGCTGTTGGCTGCCATGGCTGTCTCCTTCCTCCCTCTTCAGGCTGGGGAGAGATGGGGAGAGGCAGCTGGAGGCAAGGTGAGTCCTCCTGGGCTCTTGGAAATGAAGGGACGGAGGCGCTGAGCCAAGAGGCTTTATCTCCTTGGGTCACTCCCGCAGACAGGGAGGGAACAGGGACTGGGAGCCTTCCAAATGCAGCCGTGCCTCCAAGGATCCAGCCTTTATCTGGACTCAGGGGGAGGCAGAAGGGATGAACCCCCCTTCCCCGAGCGCTCCGGGCACACCTCATGGTCCCGGCCGCTCCCTGCCCGCCGCGGGATGGATGCTGATAGACTCGGAGCCTTTGTTTGGGTTGCGGAGCAGCCTTTACGCCAGCGGCTCCAAAACCAGCTCAAGGGTCAAGCGTGGGGCTGGGCGGCACAGGCTGGCAAAGGGAGGATGCGATCTCCCAGCCGTGTCCCCAGTGCTCCTCTGTGCCACAACACCCCCAGCCCCAGGAGGAAGCCTCAGCCCCATCCCTGTGCAGCAGGGAGAAGGAAGGAGGCTTTGTCGCGGTGCCAGAGCCAACAAGCTCTCGTCTCTCCTTCTCCCCTCTATTCTTTGATGACTTTGGCTCAGACAGCCCCACACCCTCTGCTCCGTCCCAGAGCTACACCACACAAGCTGTGACGTGCCCATCTACCATCGCTATGGGAAAGGCAGTGCCCAAAGGCATCCCCAGGTGCCAGGCAGTGATGCTCAGAGCAGCCTCCAAGCCCCAGGAGCCAGCCCAGGACCTGGGGACACCTCATCCCGCAGCACAGGGACATCTCCAACACCTCAGGGCTGCTCTAAGGGGGTGGGTAGGAGATGGATGGCTGAGCCAGCAGCTCTGCTCCGGGCTGCTGTTTGTACAGCTGGTGTTCACCAGGGACCATGATGGATACAGCACATCAGCTTCAAAGAGATTCCCTGAACCAAGACTGTGGCCCTGCAGGCGGCCCCGTCTCTGGACAGACAAATGGCACTCACCACCATGGCCCTACTGCCCCGTGATCTGATGTTCCACTGGCGATCATGTCCCCAGCCAGGTTCTGGCTCCCCTCCAGGGACTCTCTCTAGGTCAGGACATGAGACCTGGGACCTTCATCTCCCTTCCCATAGGGGCAAAACTCAACTTGATAGCAGGTCCCCCTTATGCCAGCATTTGGACCATGACCATCAGGGTGCTACAACCACCATCCCGCTCCCCAGCGGAGGAAGGATGGACCCATCAGCCCCAGCAGAGCATCCAAATCAGATGGAGCCCAGAGCCCATCCTCAACCCACCCAGCACATCCCAGCCTCAAGCTATTGACTCTGCAGGCATCCCCTGGCTCTGCCTGCGCAGGGAAGCAGTTCTGACCTCACCTCCCAGGAATGCAGCACTCAGTAAAAAGGTAGAAGGAGCTTGTAAAGTTCATGGCAGTGAGCACAAGTCTGCAAGCCCCTTCCTCCTCCCACTGGTCACCAAAGGCTGCCAGGGCCTGGAAGCTGAGGCTGGGGTTTAGGAAGGTGAACACCTTCCTTCTGGGGATGCAGTTTTACCCCCACCAAGCAGCATCTGGGTGAGGGACCAGCTCCAAAAGCCACCAAATTGCCTATGTCCCTCTTGTGGGGTCACCCGAGGAGGGACAACCAGCAGAGAGCAAGATCTCCCACCACCAGTCCTGCCATTACGTGAGATGATCCACCTCTGGCTAAGCCAGTGGATGCCACATTGCCAGTGCCCAGATTTGCAGCCTCTTGAGGACCCAGAAGGCAAGGAAAAGCAGGAAGGAAAGAAGGGAAAGGCCCAGCCAGGGACATGGTACACGCAGCCATCGGGAGCCCTGCAGGCAAGCCACAGCCTGCATCTGCACCGGGCAGCAGCATCATGAGAGCAAGCTGAGAAGCTCCCTGGGTGGTGTGCGAGGTCCCTTCCAGCACGTCCCTGCTCATAGCCACATACACACCCCCAGGGCTTTGCTGCCCATCTCTGGCTGGGGATGGGAGCAAGACAGGTCAACACATTCCCAGCACCACCTTCAGTCCTTCATCCCCTCCCACTCCTCTTCACGAGATGGATCCTGTCCCACTCTAGGTCACCAAGCCACCATTGTGGTCCCCCAAGCAGCGTGGCAGCATCTTGGTCACCATTGTGAATGGTCTGCAGAAATCAGGAGGTGCTCCAGAGCCTGCAACCCATCTGCTGAAACCCATCACCATCAGGTGAGCCACCGCAGTGCGAGGCTGAACAAGTGATGCTGTGACATGGGGACATGTAGGCCTGGTCCCCAGTGGGTCTGTTATTGCCCTGGCCAACAGGGCTGATGCAGCGCTGGAGGAGACACCCCCCTATTCCTGCAAATCCCAGTGTCAGGGAAGGAAAGGAGAAGGAAAAGCAGGTGGGATCAGCGGGATCAGCAACCCCTCTGTGCCCTGGGCTTCCCCGAAACCAGATCCCTTTGCTCCTCCACATAACCTCTGCTGGAACAGGCCGGGCCTTTGATCGCAGCAGCCGAGTCCGAGATTGATGGCTTCAATAAAGCTCCTTCATATTCTTCATTTCCCACTATCCATCACACTCTGGGGAGCTTTTGCATCCCACCACTATGAATTAAACTGGGGAAGGGGGGGAAGAGAATAGGGGAGTCCTAAGGGAATGACCCCCCCTTCCCTCCTCCCATTCAACCTAATGGTGATGCCTTATGTACAGCTTTTAATAAAAGTGATAAAGATCTCATTGCAAACTGCTCAGGGAGTGGGGGGGGGAAGTTGTTTAAGTGAGATCTCCTCTAATTCAATTGCCGTTCAGGAGCCACGCTGGTCCCAGCAGAGCCAGGTAGCACAGGGATGTTTTAGAGGACATCGAAGGGAAGATGGCATTCTCAACGGTGGGTTTAGCAGATCCAGATGATGCTCGGAGATACAAAGCCTGGTGTCACATCAGCACAAGCTGAGCCAGCCAACTTCATCCCCAGATCCACCACACTCAGAGCCCTAGCCCCAAAATGAGATGAGAACAGGAGATTTGCAGCCTCCCAGCCAGGAAGGGCAAGGGGGCAGTCGGTCCCATCCCTTCCCTCCACCGCTGACCTTGGGGCCCTCCAAGCACCGAAGATGCCAGGTCCAGCCCTTGCCCGGAGCTTCCTGCAGCCTTTGATTATCCTGCAGGGAAAGCGGCCCTTTTCCCAGCGTGCTGATCCCATGCTGCTCCCAACTTCCCCAAACACAAGTGCCAAAGAGCCCACACACACACACAGACACAGACACTCTCTGGACCATCCAGCCGGAGCCTGGGACCTCCGGGAAGCGGCTGCTCACCCTTCAGCCCCGGGGCCCGAGGGCGCTCAGCTCACTGCACTGGTGAGTGATGCGGGAAGCCGGTGACCGCATCCCAGCCTGCGGCTGCCTCCATCCCCTGGGGAAAGCCCCTGCCCGGGGCAGGGAAAGGGCTGGGGGAAGTTTTTCATCCCGCTCCGGCAGCGTTTTCCTCCCTGCTCCCAGCTCCGTGAAGCCGGTTCTCATCCGCTCCAAACCGCTTCTCCCCTGCACCCCTCCTGCACCCCGACCTCAGCCATGGAGCCGCTCCAGCCCTTCCCAAACCCTTTCCCTGCAAGCTGGAGCCTGCAGATAATCAATCCCCCACAGAGATCACAAACACTCTCCCCACAAAGCCCAAGAAGCCCCTTTTGCCCTTCCAAAGCAAAGGCAGCTTCAACATCTAAGCCGAGGAGGCTCTTTAAGGTTATTTTTAGGCTCCTGAGACCCCCCCACCCCTTCATTTTAAAGCAAAGGCAGTGGCACCTGCTGCGCACACAGCCCCTCTGCTGTGTCAGGAGTTAGCAGAACTGCACCAAAACCTGCTGACAAAGCCATCCGTGGCACGGAGAGCAGCTCCGGGGGGAGGCTTAGGGGCAGAGCACCCCATAACCTCCCCTCCTGCCATGCTGGGGGGAGCGAGCATCCCCAGGAAAAGCTTCCTCCCCCCCCCCGGATTGCTTCCCAACAGGGAAGCAAAATCCCTGCTTAAGGTTAAGGGCAGGGCTGAGATTTGGGGATGGTGTGGGTCCTGCAGCCCCAGAGCAGGATTTGCCCCCCCCCCCCCCATTTGCTGTAGATTGAAGCTCACATTCCCAACCTGGTGCAAGCAACCCCACGGGCTCATGATGCCAAGTTTGCAAGGATGGAAAAGGAGGGGGAGAAGAGGAAAGACAACAACAAGAAGTTACCTTCTTCCAACCAGCCACCTCCTGGCAGGGCACCCGAGGCTTGGCCCGATGGGGGTCCCAGGAGAAGCGTGGCCTCGCTAAGCGGGGTCTAAAGCATCAGGCGCGGATGCAGCCAAGCAAGCTTAGAGGCAAAGTTCAGCGCACCGGGAGCGCGTGGAGGCTGCCGAGGCTCAGGGAACTTTATCCCCTCCATCGCCAGGAGGCCTTGGCTGGGGGCCACCCTGGGGTTTAGGAAACGAAAAGCAACCAACCCCGTGCTCCGCTCTCCCTTTGATTAGGCAGAGCTTTTCGGCACAGGAGGCAGCTTGGGCCAGCCCCCTTCTTCCCCAGCTCTCCGCAGGCTCAGCTGGGTTGTGGCTGCTCCCTCCGAGCCTGGGCTGAGGTTTAGGGGGGGAGCCCAAGGGGTTGAGATGCTGCTGTGCGTCCCCCCTCCATGGGATGCAAACATCGCTGCTTTCTCCTAGGATAAAGCAAAGGGCCAGCTCTGAGTGGGTGTAGGACCTGGAGCCTGATCCTTCACCCAAATCCTGTGGCTGTGTGTGATTTGGGAGGGTTTGGAACAGGGAAGGGAAGTTTGGGGTTGGGTCAAGCTTGGGGAACACCAACACCGAAGCATCCCCCTTGGAAATGGCCAGGTACTGCCCAGAGCTCAGAGGGTGATGGGCGCACAGCAGTGGGAAACAGCCTGGAGGAGGTGAGAAAGGGATGCTCTGGGGGATGCTTTGCCCCAGGAGTGGGTGCAGGCAGCTGGGAGGACCAGGTAACCTTGCCACACTGTCTTTATCCATCTTCTCCTTGGCCAACACATCCTTCCCACCAGCTACACTCAGTGCAGGAGACAGCAGTTTACAAGCAAAGGCTATAATCTGGACAAACACACACACAGCATGTGACATGTAAGTGACATACATGTGACAGCAAGCGCAGCAGAGGAAAATTAATCCAGGTTGAAGATTTAGCTTAATTTTTAGCCAAAACCTTGTGGCAATGCTGAACAAACTGACCTGCAGGCTTGGTTGGTTGGGGTGTTTTTAACTCCCTTCCCTGGGATTGCTTCCTGGGAAAGCTGAGGGATTGGGGAAAGGTTTAGAAAGAAGAGTTGGTGCTGCTTGTGCTGGGTAGCTATGGACATAGGATGGGTTTCCTGCTCCCAACACCTCTGCCAACCCTAAGCAGCACCTGAAGGCTGCAGAGCTCCTCACCACATACATCCTTGGCCTCTTCCCTACATCATAAGCTGTCTCCCAGATCCCTTTTCTGCTGATGGAGAAGTATCTCCTTCCATGCACTGATGTCCTGAGCCTGTTTTGCCCTGTAACAGTGGGTAAGGTGCTGGAGCATTGAGATTCAGGAGCAAATCACAGCCTCTCACTGTGCCAATGGGGACCCTTCCATAAAGGGAAGGGCTTTTACATTGAGGAACCCATTTTTGGCCAAACCATGCAGGTCTTGTCACCATTACACAGCTTTCCAAACCCAGACATAGAGCTGACCAGACAGGGCCCCAGCCGAAGGCCACCTTTCACTTTACATCCAGTTTGCCAAAAGCAGACTTCACACTGTCCTAGGAAGCAACTTCACTCCCAACAGAGCCATGGGAACTGGGATTTAGTTTTGGGAAGGTCTCAGCCCCAGGTTTGCCATGTTAAGACGATGGAGGTGGCACCTCCAGACCTGCTGCACATCCACCTTTGGTACAGCTGGGGAAATGCTGCATGAATGAACTGTGCCTGAGATCGGATGACGGGCAAATGAGCCTTTGATGATGCTGTCGTTAGCGGTGGCTCTGTAATGTGTTTGCACAAGGAAATTAAGCCTGCTAGTTAAGGCTGAAATAGCTCCCATTTGCCCGCATTAGAGCCTGCAGGGTTTTAATTGAGGCAGAGGAAACATTCAGAAGCATTTGGGAGCTGGAGATCCTTCACACAGGCACCAACATGATCACAGTAATTCCTGCTGCTGTGCCCCATGGAAGCGGCACAGGGTCCCCACTACAGTTTGGGGTGCAAAGGGAGGGATGGAGCAAGTCCCTTCAGAAGGCATTCTGCACAGCAGGGGCATCCCCAAATGTAACTAACAGCCCGGATGCCCAGGGTTTTGTAGGTGAAACGGCTCAGAGCAGCATCACACACACGCACAATTCAAGCTAACCCTGAGCTCTCGATGGGGAGAAACCACCTTGACCCAGCACAGCTCTGCTCTGGGAGCACTGAGCGGTCTCCAGCCATCAAGGGAAGGAACCACCAAGTCCTCCAACAGAGCTAAAAGCATTTATGCTCGCAGCATTCACAAGGAAGCAACCCAGCCATCAGCACATCCATGCACCCCAGAGACACCAGTATACTTCCCGACAGGCTTGACTGGCAGGGGAATGACTCCCCCTCCCTTCCCCATTGCACCAGCTCATGCTTAGCACCACACACAGCACCATTTCCTCCTGCTTTAAACCCACTGGGGATCAGTGCCCCAACCCCCCTGGATTAGGACCCATTTCCCTCCTGTCCTCATCCTGACCTCCGCAGCATCTTCACCACAGCAAATGCATCAGCCAAGGTTGTGTTTGGTACCACAGCCTGTATTTTTCCTTCCCAAATAGAAGCTGAGGAAGCTCCAGAAGGTCCAACCAGCCTCCTTGGAAGCACCATGGAGGTGTGGGAGACCAGGATTTGTTTTTACTGGGTCCATCCTGCGCCCTACCAAAGGGCTCCTTGGAAGCAGTGATTTTGAGACAGGTCTTGAATGCCTCACAAGGCCCCTGGGCTTCTCCCATAGCCAAAGCCTTATGCCCCGTGGCCTCAGGTGCTCGGTGTATCCCCCAGCCCTCTCCCCGAGGATAATGTTGTTGTTTCAAGCTTGCACCAGCGTGAAGAGACTGGAATGTGGGTTTTATACAGAGCTGTCTCAGAGAAGGGCCATCTGCTACCCCGGCTCCGGCTCACGGTTCACTGGGAGCATCCCGAAAGCTGTGGGAACGCGCTATTCCCAGCGGTGATGGAGGAATGAGATCTGACAGGGCCAGGGGCTCCTGGTGAGGATCAGGCTGTGCTGTTCCAGCTCCTGCCCACCCCAGACCCTCGGCCCCTTGATGTCAGTCCCCAGATACCCATGGTGGGACTGAGGTCCACATGCTCAGCTGGTTCAGCAGGCGAAGGAGCTCAGCTCCAGCTGCACCAGCAGGAAACATGCACCCATGTGGGAAAGAGCAGCCCATGCACTGCTGAGATGGAGGAAAGCAAAACCTCTTTGCAGCCAGCTCTGATGAAGGGCATCACCCCTGGAAGGCTCCAGACACACATTCAGGCACCCACCAGCCTCAGTTTCCCTTCAGCCATCCCCAGCCCTCACTGCAGCAGCAAGATCCCAGCACTGGGTCAATCCCTTCGTGCCCAAAGCCCAGCAGGGCTGCAAATGCACGTCTGAGCTGTGCTTGTAAAGAGCCATTGCATCTGCTTGTTGTGTAGATGCTTCGAGCCATTGGGCAACTTCTGCTCTGGGCTTGTCTGCAAAGTGAGCAGGGGTTAGGATTAGGTGGCTGAATGCCCCGATCCCTTTGGGAAGCTGATCTAACAGCCAAGCACAGCTCCATAGGCTCACCCCATGCCTCTCCCTTGGCTTACCTGACCCTGTGCCACCAGCAAAGGCACACTTGCCCCAAAGACAAACCCCAGAGCACCAGTGCAGGCTTGGCTGCCCCGTCCCATCAGCAGGAGGTCAGCAAACAGCCCAGGGGTGCAGGAGGAGCAGGACTGTCCCACCGGATTCAACACCACATGGAAGCAACCTGCTTGGCTTGCACCATCCTCAACACCAGCATCTCCCAAAGGCTCTGCAACATCCAGCAAACACCTTTTGTGGTGAGCTTCACAGGGAAAAGGGCTCAAGGAGCCATTGATTCCCCTCTGCAAGGATGCACGCACCTACCAGCACACCCTGTATGCACACCCACGTGTGTTGCGCTGCTCAGCATCACCCTGGATATCCCAGGTTGTTTGCTGGAAGGCAGCCACTGCTTTACATCCTGTTACCTGGATCCCCAACAAACAAACTGGAGTTGCAAGCCCTTGTGCCTGCCATTGCCCAGGGGCAGCAAAGCTCTCAGCATCTCCCCGTGGCACCAAAGGATGCTTTTTCAAGGACAGGGATCTCTTCCCTTCTCTTGCTGCCTTTGAAAGCTGCCTGCAGGGATGTGAAGCCAACACGTACCCAGGAGCACCCCCAGGCGCTTTCCCTGCTGGGAAGAAGGGAAGAGCAGCAGCAAAGCCAGCTTGGCTCAGAAACCCACCCCAGGGGCTTGCTCTGGGGCAGAGACCTGCAGGATCACTGCTAACGAGGAGGGTTTACATCCAGATCCCACCTCCATCCCCATGCTGGGCAGGGCAAGGGAGCCTCACGTCCCCCTGCCCCTGCAGCGCTCCCGGCTGAAGGCTGAGGAGAAGACCCTGGACTTCGAGTTTGAGGTGCTCAGCGCCCAGTTTAACCAGCGGGGCCGCTATGCCCTGAGGCTCACGGTGGAGAACCCCCTGCTGCAGGGCTCCAGCGCTGGCATCCAGCTCCGTGTCAACAGCGGGGAGGTCACCCAGGGCAGCACCAGCACCACCGACACCATCGAGCAGAGGGACCTCCACCAGCTCTACTGCTTCCAGAGGAGGAAATTCACCTTCACCCTGCCCAGAGGTAAGGGGCTGGGTGCCATGGGGGTTCCTGGCAGGGGAGGTGGCACAGGAGCATGGCTCTGCAGCATCCAATCATAAAATCAACCAGGTTTGGAAAAGCCCTTTCAGCTCCTCCAGTCCAACCGTTCCCCAGCACTGCCAAGGCCACCACTGACCCACGGCACCGAGGCCTCGTCTCCACGCTGTGTGAACACTTGCAGGGACGGTGACTGCAGCCCTGCCCTGGGCAGCCTGTTCCAATGCCTGAGCACCCTCTGGGGCAGGAATTGTTCCTCAGCTCCATCTAAACCTGCCCTGGTGCAGCTTGAGGCCGGTTCCTCTTGTCCCATCCCTTGTTCCTTGGGAGCAGAGCCCAGCCCCTCCTGGCTCCATCCTCCTGTCAGGCAGTTGAAGGGATCGATCAGGTCCCCCCTGAGCCTTACAGTTACTATAGCAAGCACAGCTTGTCTCAGGCTTACAACCCCCCTGTACCACAACCCTGAGCTGGCACCCAATCAAAACTGCCTGAGCTTAGTGGGGTGGATGGGGCAGCTCCAGCTTGCAGAGTGGGACCAACACCCCAATGATGCAAACATTCCCCACCCAAGATGTAGACACATCATAGAATAGTTAGGGTTGGAAAGGACCTTAAGATCCAGGCTGGATACCCCCTTGGGTGTGCTCACAGGGCAGGGATAACCAGTGCTGCTGATGGACAAGCCCAGGGGATGCTCCTGGGGCCAGGAGCTGCCTGAGGAAGCCTCACCCCATGCTGGTCCTGGCAGGTTTCTGCAAGAACGACGAGAACCACGACGTGCGGCTCCACATCGAAGCCCTGCGCATCCCCCGGAGGGCAGAGGGGCCGGGCAGGAGCAGGCAGGTGGGTGAAGCCTTCTTTGCCATCTACCCCCGGCCCAACCAGCCCCACATGAAGCTCTCTGCCGGGCGGGACGAGGACTGGTACCGCTACAGCGCGGTGATGGCTCTGCTGCGGGTGGGCAGCGAGCAGCCGGCGATGCACTGCGGCCGCATGGCCTTCACCGCATCCCTGCACGAGCACCGCGCACCCGCTGCGCCGGTGGTACCCACCTCACTGTCCCCCAGCACCCAGGAGGACCAGCAAGCAGCAAGCCCAGCAGCAGCATCCTCAGCCCTGGACATCCCTGCATCCAGCCGCTTGCTCCATACACCAGAGTCTGCTTATCACTCGCTGCCCACTGAAGGTCATGCCTTCTCCCCACAGGTAGGGGGGCATGGATTTGGGGGCTGGAGATACCATGCTCCAGGTAAACAAGAGCAGACCAGGCTGGTTTGGACAGGATTTAGCCCTAGGGTAGCTAGATGGCTCCACATAGGCACCAATTGGAGTAGGAAGCACAAAGAGAGAGATCTCCATAGCCTCCAGGAGTGTCTTTGGTAAAGAGCACTCCCCTACCTCAGTTTCCCCTCTCTCATTCCTCTGGGTAGAAACCTGATGCCTGCCCCCTGCCTACAACCATAGTTAGGGAGCATCTTTATCCAGGGCAGGAGCAAGGTGGGATAAGTTCAAGGTACAGGCAAGGTCTTGGTGGGACAACAATCACACAAGCAATGCCAGGAAGGTGGATCCTGCAGTCAAACCATGCTCAGAGCTGTAGGAAAAGAGCCTTTATGGGGTACTCACCTGGCTCTGCCCACCCCAGCTTCTTGCCACACAGCGTTAACCATCCCCTACTAAAGATAAGGCCTACAGCTTATGCCAGACCTCACCCACAGCAGGACCAGAACCTCCAAGCCTTCTGAATCACCCTCACCTTCCCAGCTGGTGCAGGGCAGCCCCCTCCAACAGAGACCTCCTACCCCAAGGGAGATGCACCCCACAGCATCACTGTAGCCTCCTCTATCCCCCACTTTTAAGGGCTGCAAGCAGCCAGTCCCCATCAGAGGCAGCTGGGAGTGGGTGGGAGCTCTCTATGAAGGATGGAGGGAGGGCTGGGCTGCTGAGAGATTCATTAATAAGCTCATTTTTTAATAAGAATAGGTTTGGGGGGTTTCTCCCCTCTTCCTGAGACAGCTGGGGCTGTGGAGCAGCAATCCCTAGGGATCACGGGGTCTCTAAGTCTCAAATAAATGGTTTTGGGGTGGTTATGGCTGTTTTGGTGGCAAGGAAAAGATTTCCCCTTGAAGGGTGCATTCCTAAGCCCACATGTTAGAGGATGGAGCTGGGATGCAGAGGAGTGTGTCTGGGGTATGGGGGGGATGCTATGGGCAGGACTGGGAAAAGGGATGCTGGAGCACAGAGCTGGGTCTCCAAGTCCTTCCTCTTACCCACAGAGGCTGCAGGCTGGCCCTGCACTTGGCTCCTCCCCAGAGCTCCCGAGTGGCTCAGCAGATGAGCATCCTTCCTCTTCCTCCTCCTCTTCCTCGGTGGCTGTGCCCGCTGCACTGAGCTGCAGCAGCTTCCACCTCTCCTCGCCAGGCTCCAGCCCGGATCTGGCCTCTTCTCCAGTGCAGGTGAGTGCAGCCGGTGGAGAAGACACCATCCTGAATAGGATGTGGTGCTATTACTCAGAGTAGCTTCCCATTAGAGCCTGGGGTGCAAGGGGACAAGGCCACCTCCACCCTTTCCCTGCTCAGCGTGGGTACCAGTGCTGCTCCTGCTCCCAGGCCATTGCATCCCTAGCCTGGCTGTGGAGATGGGGAAATGAGACACCAAACCTTGCCCTTCTAATACCAAAAGGCATTGCTGCTGTCCCCGGGCAAGGGATGGTGTCACCTAGAAGCAGTTTTCCTGGCATCTGGGGTTGACTTATGTTAAGTATTTCATCTTGCAGCTCCAACGTAGACTCCTAAAACCTTGGAGTTTAGAAGTTCTAGAAGCCATAGGGCAGGGCTGACATAATCTGTATTTCTTGCCCCTTAGTTACGTTAAAAGCTGACTAAATAAAGGAAAATAAGACAACCCTTACCCCAGGGGCTCCGTTTCCTGCATCTCGCTGTAAGAATAACAGGTCCACTGATGAAGGCGTTGTCCACGCTGCTCTGAAGTGTCTCATACACCTGTGAAAACATTGCTTGGGGAAGCTGGATTACAGCACCGGAGATGGGCTTGATCTTATGAACCCTCCCTAGGCATCCTCTGGGCTCTCTTCCCCTTCCAGGGAGTGCCCCATGTTTTCCAGTGGGCATGGTGGGCTCGATGGCAAGGTCTCCTGCAGCAAATGCTGCTGCCCCAGGGATGGGGCTGGTGGCCCTTACTGAGCACGGAGCTAAGGGGTCCTGTGGTGACGTGACAAGGGTCTCCACAGGTGGTGGCTCCTATCACAAGGATGTCCTCAGTGTGCTTCTTGGTCCTGGTGACTGCATTGGTAGGGTTGAGGGGTAAAACTTAGCTTGACATCCCTCTCCCCTGCAGGGTACCCTGCTGCTGCAGTGCAGGGCACCTTCATGCCTCAGCTCCATCCCTTGCACAAGATAAACGTGTTGCTGATGCCTCTGGGGCACTTGGTCCATGTGTTTCACATGGGAGCGCTCCAGCCCTGCTGAGCTGCTCTCCAGGGCAGCTGCCTGCTCCTTGTGCCGCAGGCAGGGTGCTGAGCATCTCCGGCCCCTGGAGCAACTCCTCGCCCTTCCCAGCACTTGGATGTGCTATCCCTGCCCTGATCAGCTGCAGATTTACTGCCCAGAAAGGCTGATTAGCGAGACCTGATTGAGTTTGCTCAGCAAACGTCTAGACGGAAACTCTTTGGAGCTGCTGAAATCGATGGCAATCGGCTGAGATGCGGAGCGGGATGCGGAGCCGCGCCAGGGGCGTCAAGGCGAGGAGGAGGCATTAGCAAATGCAATTGTGCTGCTGGGCCCCCGGAGGGAATGCGATAAATCACCTGCTGCTGATGTCACCCAGCAAGTATGTGCCAGGATGGGGTTTATTTAGGAATTAAAAGCAGAGCAGCAGGGGGGCTGCTGGCTCCCGGGCCCACTGGGGGCTGGAGTGATGGAAAATGGGTTGGAGGGCGGTTATGGGGAAAGGGGTGGACCAGGTGGAGCTGGGAGGGGGTTTTAATCTCCTAAAGCACTCCTGGGATGCTGCAGTCCAGGGCGAGTTGAAGTTATAGGAGCTGCTTGTCAGTCCGGAGCTGGTTTAGTTCTTGGTGGTCCAAACCTGCATCTCAAAGCATCATGTGTTGAGCCCGCAGCACACACTGAAGATGAGCCCTAAGCTGAAATTCGAAAGCCTAAAAAGCGTCCTGAATTCAGGCAGGACTTGTGTGATCAATGGTTTGGGGAGTCAGTGATGCTGAGGAGCAACTTCAGAGGAGCGAGGGGTCCCTGACAGCAGGGCTGCTGCTTGGATGAGTATCCGTGTATTGCATCCATCTGTTTTGCTTTCCCCAATGGCAAAGACATGAGGGCGCATCCCAGCGGGAAACCAGCTCCTTGATGCTGCCTGTGTGCTGAGCATCTCATCTGCAGGGCAGTGGGGGTGATGGATGGGTGCTGAGCTCCACATGAAAGGCCAAGTCACAGGGATAACGATTTTTCTCATCTCCCCGCAACCTGTGGATAATGTATTCCGAGGCACGAAGCAGGAGGCTCTGTTGGCTCTTCAAATGCCTTGTGTGTGTTGTGGAGCCAGACGGCTCCCTCATTGTCCCGGAACCTGGTCACGGCACCAGCAGATCCATTGTGTGCCATGGATGATCTCTCAGTCACTGTGTTGAGCCGTCAGCCCCAGGGATACTGCCCTGTAGGGCCAGGCCAAGGGGAATGGCTTGAACCTGCCAGAGGGGAGACTGAGATGAGCTCTTAGGCAGAAGCTCTTCCCTGTGAGGGTGCTGAGGCGCTGGCACAGGGTGCCCAGAGAAGCTGTGGCTGCCCCATCCCTGGCAGTGCTCAAGGCCAGGTTGGACACAGGGGCTTGGAGCAAGCTGCTCCAGTGGAAGGTGTCCCTGCCTGTGGCAGGGGTTGGAGCTGGATGAGCTTTAAGGTCCCTTCCAACCCAAAACACTTCGCCCCCCCCCAGCCTGGCAGGGATGGAGGCTGGGACTGGGCTCACCAGGACCCTTGGGGTCCTGGCAGCAGAGCACAGGACTCAGTTACGGGGAATCAGCCCCCAGGTCAGCAGAAGTCCGTTCCTTCCCCTGGGAACTGCTCCCGTTTCACAGGCAGCAGGTCCATGTGGAGCTGGGGATAGGGAGCCAGCTCTGGGAGATCTCCTTGGCACTTGGGCTTGGTTGCAAGCTGGTTTGTTTCCAGTCTCCCTGGACCAGCTGGCAGCGAGGCACCCATCCCAACACAGCAATCTGCTGCTGTCGGGGTACAAGGAATCGCAGCAAACAAATGGGTTTGCACACAGCTTGTTTCCCAGCCTGGAAGAGCAGCGGGGTATCGGGAAGCTGGTGCTTCCCGTGGTCAGCCCACCCCATCCCATCCATGCCATGCAAGGCTGACTGTGACTTGTGGAGCTTCGATAGGTCTGAAAAATGGGACCAAACCCACCCCTGGGCCTGATTGTGCTTTGTTTCATCCCTTTGGATTCCCCATGAAGCTAAAGGGTTTCCCTAGGAAAGCGTGTGTGGTGTAACATAAATCCCAGGGATGAGCAAAAACCGTCCCTTTGTTTCTGTAAGCAGGATACAGAAAGCAAAGCAGTGACTGTACTTCAGGCACAGGGATCTGGAAGGGTCTGAGCCACAGCTGCACTGCTTGGCCCCTTTTTGGGGTGGGTTCAAGCTGGAGCCTCCTTATTGCCTGCAGAGGGGATCCCAGGAACCCTTTCCCCATCCAGATGTGGATGACAGGCTGTGAACTGAGTTCACTTGCCGGCTCCACTGCCTTTTGGTGGGGAGCAGAGCGCAGCCCTGGGGCCTGCTGACTGCTTCAAACCCAACCCAGACCCCATTCAAGCCTGGCTCAACCATCTGGCTCTGCCGAGGGGCTGGTTTGGGTGTGAGACATTGAGTTTGTGTCCATGGCAGGGCTCAAGGCCAGGCTGGACAGGGCTTGGAGCAAGCTGCTCTAGTGGAAGGGGTCCCTGCATACGGCAGGGGTTGGAACTGGGTGATTTTAAGTTCCTTTCCAACCCAAACCATTCCATGATCCTCTCTGCAGTGATGGGGGCAGCAGGGCTGCAAGGCAGGGCAAGGATGCTTGTGCTGGATGCAGCTGCCCTCACCATGTGCCCCATCTCACTGAGTGATGATGGTGGATAAAAGCTTCTGTCCTCCCATTACCAGGGAGCAGAGCTGGGGCAGAGGTCTCTGTTAGCGGGTGATGGATGGCACGTGTCGCCTGGCCAGCTCATCCATCACTCATCCCAGTGACAGCAGCCATCACAGGCAGGGTGGAAAGGGTCCAGCCCTGACAACAGGGTGAGGGGCTGGGCCTGCCTCCACTCACTGAAAGCCCAATGAGGCTGAAAAACAAACTTTGCTGACAGGGCTCGCCCCAGGATGTGGCAGAGATGAATAACGCTGCTCTGGTGAGCAATTTGTAGGGCTTTGAAAAGCTGTCAGCCTGGGGAGGAGCGTGCCTTGACGGGTTCATCGGGGACTTTGCCTTCCTCCGCATCCCTGCATCATTCCTGTGCCAGAGGGACCAGGGTAAAGGCGGCCTGAAGCAAACGGCTTTGGGGTGCTGCTTGCAGAGCTTTGATTTGCTGAAAGATGACTTTTGGGAGTGTGAGAATGAATGGTTTTAGTGATGTATTGAAAGGAAATGATGTTCCCTAAATAACACTGAGGACCTGAGGCTGCTTGGTCCAAACGTCCTGTTCTCCACATGCTTCTCCCTGCCCCGGTGGAGATCTGGCATGGAAATGGACGAGTGCAGGGTGGCAATTCATGTTTTCTTAGCTAAAATGGAGAAGCCAGATCCTCAAGAGGTTTCCCAAGCTGCTGCTCCATTTGCTTATCCCTAACTCTTTGGGTGCTCAAAGGAAACGCAGGCAGGCAGAGCGGTTGCTAGCTCTAATTCCTTCAATTTCAGTCATCATGTCGCTTTAAGTGTCAAATAACCGCCTTGATGAGAAAAGCAAATGGGGATAAAAAGAGAAAATTGCTCCGTTTTAAGAGGTAGGGGGGAGGAAATTGCACTGATGCTGCTGATAAATATAGAAAGTGTAGAACTCTCCTGATGGAGCAGACGAGGTGGTGCTGGGCTGCTGGCCCATTTAATTATTTGACAGGTGAATTGGGAGTTTTCTACATAAATGGAAGGAAAATGAATTTGGCAATTTTTAGCCCAAAGGGATTCCCGGCCGGCGGCAATGATGCTCCCGGGGGAAACGGGCTCGGAGTCTGCATCCCTGTGTGCCGATGGGGGAGAGCATCCTTCCTCCCAGCGCTCTAAAACCACCCTGTGATCTCTAATGAGCTCCCGCAGGGTCCCCTCGAGGAAACAACTTGCTTAAAAATAAGAATAATAAGAATATATCAAGCTCAGCCTGAATCCAAGGGAAAAATCCCCCCCCATCCCTGCAGCTGGCTGGGAAATGGGAGCGGAGCAGCGGTGTCTGCCCGCAGCAATGGGGGTTACTGGAGCGGGCTGAGGCTGGCAGGATGAAAGGATGAATAAAACAGTGTTTGTTTTCCTGCATTGCTTTTCTTCCTCTCGCTTTTGTTTTGCTGAGGATCTACAAAAGGGCTTTAAGCACCCGGGGTGTTTTTCCTCGGAGGATGATTTGAACCTGCTGCAGGAAGGTGTTGGGAAATACCCCTTGTAATACAATTGGGTTGAGCTCGGGCTGCCTCGGGCCATTGAGGAGCTGAAGTTCTCCAACCATATGGTTGTTTATCTTAGGGCTGTGTTTTGTGTCAGTCTAGAGCCTTTGCAGGGGGGAGAATAAGCTCGCTAGCTCCTAGAAACCCTGTGCGTGCCGGCTCCTGTCACTCGGGAAGCTGATGGCTGTTCCTTGGGTACCCACCTCTGTGTCATCCTAGAGGCTACTTCGCAAGGGCAAGGGCTTCTCCATCAGGGGTAGGTGTCATTGCAGGGGGCTGTGCTCTCCTCTCATCCCACACCAAGCAGCTCCGAGGCACCAGGGAGCGAAACCTCAGAGGGAAAGAAGCACCTGGACCCATCAGGACGAGAAACCATGGATGAGCCCGTGACCCTTCCACCGCTGCATTGTGCAAAAGCCGCTTGCTTTGAAGGGCTTGCATCCCACTGCAACCACGTCCCTGCTTGAGGAACCGCGGTGCTGGGGATGCCCATCAGTGCAGCTCAGCGCTTCTCTCCCCGGGGTGGGAGCAGGGGTCGGAGGAAGAAGAGTGCTGATACTGTTTTAATCTTCCTTTTAACTGTAATTGCGTTGGGCCGGCTCCCCCGAGCTTGTTCCGGGAGATGCATTTTTCCCAGCTAGATTGCTTTCCTTGTTTTGCTCATTGGAGACAGGCCGGGGCCTGTGTCATGCCAGCTCTGCATTAATAGAGCCTCAAATGAGATTTCACAGCCTCAAATCTGATTAGCACCCAGGCTCCGGTTGCTTTGGAGAGCGGGGCAGACAGCCGAGGAGCCGTGATGCTCGAAGGGGGTGCAAACCCATACGGATGTGGGATGTTACATTGCACCCTGACACACTGGGCTTGTGGGACTGACACGGGACATGGGGATAGCAGGGCATGGAGCAATGCATCTCCCACCCCTAGAAGCCAGGAATTCCGGGTGCTCAATTGTCCCTCACGCAGCATGTTGGGAGAAGGTGAGTCTGGGCAAAGCAGCTGCATCTGCTCACCCACCAGCCACCGCGTCCTTGCTGTAAACCCACATTTCATCCCATTTTGCTGCCTGATGATGTGTAAAATCCCTTTCCCTGTCCCAGTTCCCTGTGCCTGGAGGTGCGCTCTTGCTCGCTGTTGTGATAGAGCCACGATAGGCTGCTCGCCCCTGTTATCAGGAGATGCTCTGTGGTGTCCTCTTACATCCCAGAGCCCTGAGGTGCAGCCCTGAAAGGTGGCTGGATCAGTTAGGATGTGCCAAGGGACACCTGAAGATGCAGCATCCTCAGGCTGGCCTGGCTCTGGGATGTCCTGGCTGTGCTCCGGCCCTACCTTGTGTTTGGATGTCCCATGGTGCTGGAGGTGTAACCTATGGCCTCATCCTGCTGCTTGTTTAAAGCCAAGTGGCACTTTATGTCCCATCCTCTCGGCTGCCAAGGGAGGGGAAGCAGCTTGCCGGTGTTTAGCTGCCATAAGGAGGCTTAAAAGGAGCCTGGGGAGACATCACACAGGAAAACTCACACCAGCCCCAGTCCATCTTCGCTTATGGAGCCTACTATTATTTTATGAAGTCTCAGGAGGAGGATAAAGCTGACACGTTCCCAACAGCAGCTCATAAATTGCCAGGGGCAGGGAGGAGCTCGGGGCTGTGAATGCTCCCACCATAGAGGAGCAGATCCCTCCTCCCGCAACAGCAGCATCACTCCTGGCTTTAGGAGGCTTGTGGGGCTCTCTATGGAGAGCCAGGAGGGTCCTAACTCTTCCATGGCAGGGCAGGGACCAGTGTTTTCTCCTGCGTAGCAGTGGTGCATCATCCCAAGGAGCCTCTGGTCTTGTGCTCAATGAACATAAGGAATGAAACCTGGAGGAGAACCTCCTGCTGCGGGCAGGGGTGAAGCTGCGACGGAGGAGCCCTGCAGGACCGTGCCTGGAGGTCCCTGCTGGCTCCCGGCCCGGGCTGTCCTCCCCAAACTAAACGCAGGGCTCTTGAGGCTATTTATGTCTTGTCAGCTCGCAGCCAGAAGCAATTTAATCTTGGCTGAGCGCTGCTGTAGAGGAGCTGTCTGGGCCCCGATGCTTCGGTCCTGATGATAAAGAGTTGATAGGAAAACAAATTAGGATGATGGCAGCTCCGGCAGCCCCGTTAATCAACCTCCCCACAACATCGCAGGCTGGATAATGAATAATCAGCATCGAGGATGCTTTAAGGGGTGGCTTGGGGTTAAGGTGCTGTGTGGGATCAGCATGCAATGCTCAGGGAATGCTCCAATAGACCTCAAACCTATGGTGAGACCCAGGCTGAGACCCTCAGGAATAAGGGAACTGTGTTTTGACTCTACCTCCACAAACAACAGGTTGCAAACTCCTGGCTAAGAGCCCTTGGCTTCGCAGGGATGGAGAAGTTGTTCTTCCAGCTGAGTAAAAGCTGCAAAACAAGCGTAGGCTCTACCTGGCACCTCCTTTCTGGAAGGAATACTGAGTTTCCTCCTGGCTTTAATAGCGACTGGGGTTTATTTCAGCAGTTAATCACAGCCTTGCTGCAGGTTTCGGGTACCAGTTGCCTACAAAGCCTGGCATTGTTCGTGCCTGCTATATTTAAACTGTTTTGTTCTGCTGAGCTTTACTTAGCTTTAGGCTCATTCATTTTCCATCAAAACCCCTCACTAATTGTCATGCTGTAACCATTGCAGCGGTAAAACCTTGTTTTCCAGGGAGATGTGAATATGAGTGGTGGGTATGAAGGTGTGTGCTAAGAAACCTGTGTCTGGTATCTGGAATGTGGAAGAAAATAGGGAAAATTGTCCCAGAATAACGAGCTGGAGCTGTAAATAAGCATCACAGCTTAGGTTCTGGGTTCCATCAGCCAGCTCAGATGTGTGCAAGCAATCCAAAACAGGGCTGTTTCCCCACTCAGCCAGCTGGAATACCTCTGGATTGGGATTTTAGGGAGTAATTGGGATACAAATACTCACTAAAATTCCAAAGCTGGAGCCTGAACAGATGCTTCTATGGAAGGAGAGATGGGTCTCCAGGGAGAGCATCCCTGCCTGCACTCCTGTGCATGCTTCCTGCCTGTATATCCAGCATCCTGCCTCTTGGAAGGGGCCTTCTACCCAAGTCTGTGCTTTCATCCTCTTTCCCCCAGCTCCATCCTGTATTTCCCCTCTTTGCCAATGCCAGGATGAGGCAAAACCATAGCCCCTCCCCACACACTTTTCCCTGCCTCTCTGGCAAAGCCTTGGGAAGGCACAGGGAAAGGCTGCCCTGTGCTTTTGGGGGCTCAGGGGGTGCTGGGGTAGAGTGTGGAGCCGCTGTGGCTGTTACCGGGGAGCGTCTGTGCCCGTGGGGGTTGACCTGACAGCCATCATCCCACGTCAGGTCAAGAAAGCCTGTAATTTCCCCTCTCCATCAGCATTGCTGGGCGGGGGGATAATTGCCATGGAGCTGGAGCCAGGGTGGGATTGAGATCCATCCACGGAGCAGGTCAGGGAATCCTCCCCCACTTTGTGTGCCTGCTCCTTCGGTCCCTCTTTCTGGCTGTCACGGATGCAGAGCCTGTCCCCAGCACCCACCCCGAGCTCCAGCTAGTTTCTGAGCTGACAGCAAAGAAATAAGGGGGGAAAAAACCTGCTTTCAGTGTGTTTTCCAAGCTGTTGCTGGTCAGAGCTCTCAGGTTTCCATCCTGAACGCAGTCCTCACGTTTGGGCTCGCATCCCCCACGGCAGCAGGTCACCTCCACGCTGCCAAGCCCACCACCATCAGCCTTGGGAGAGACAAGGGAGAGGGTTTAGGACACACCAGCCCCCCATTATGGAGTTTGGAGGCAAAGCCACGTGTCGGAGGGGATTTGCAGGCAGCGGCTTTGAGAAGCCCGCGGGGATGTTGATGGGCTGGAGCTCCTTGCTCAACCCCAGGAGGTCAGCGGGATGCACGCAGGGTTTGCTCTGCAGGCTCTGAAGTGATGCAGGGTGGCTTTTAACCCCTTGTAGCCACGGCCCTGTGCGGTGTTCGATGCATTCATGCTGCGTGCTGGCCAAGGCGAGGATGCAGGCAGCGGGGACAGGGCTGTCTCTCACTTGGAAGGGGTGTGATGGGAGCAGGGACAGTCCCCCCATGTGTGAGGAGCGGCAGCTTGCGGCTCTGCTGCTCCTTATCACATCAGCTGGTGGGAATTAATGAGATGGGGAGGGGGAGCTGCCGCACTCACCCCTTTCCCCCCCCTGGATTGGGCTGAGATCCCAGTTCCTGCAGGAGCCCCATGAATTGCAGAGATGGCTGGGCTGGAGAAGGGGTGCGGGGGGAGTTGTTGGCAGGTCAGAGGGCTGGGAGGGGAAGTGGAGGTGCTTTAGGTTATAGAGTCACAGAACCCCAACCTGGTTTGGGTTGAAGGGACCTTAAAGCTCACCCAGCTCCAACCCCTGCCACGGGCAGGGACACCTTCCACTAGAGCAGCTTGCTCCAAGCCCCTGTGTCCAACCTGGCCTTGAACACTGCCAGGGATGGGGCAGCCACAGCTTCTCTGGGCACCCTGTGCCAGCGCCTCAGCACCCTCATAGGGAAGCAATAGATGGCAAATCCTAGTCTTGGTGACCTGGCGAGGGGTCTTTGGGACCACGGTGTAGCTGGCCCCAGTGGGGCCATGCAGGGCAGGGATCCTGGACTGGTTTCACCCCAGCAGGATGCTCTCATGCTGCTGATGTCCTCCCAGGGAGCCTGGCACATTGTGTCCCTGCAATGGCATGGGGACATCCACAGTGCAGAGCCACAGCTCGGCTCTGGGGACAGGGAAGAGGCAGCTGTGATGGGGATGTGCTGGGGACACCATCTCCTCAGCTTGTTCTCCTCCCTCCAGGCTTTCAGCATTGAACAGGGGACACGTCTGGGTCATGGGGATGTGCTGTGGATGTCATCTCCCCAGTCTGGGCTCCCAGCATTGAGCTGGGGCCATGGGGATGAGGTTGGGTGACAGGGAGATGCCTGTGCTCCCCACATTGATCTCTTCTGCTTGCTCCCAGCAGGTATCCACATCCCCTGCTGGGACAGGGGACCCCAGCCATGCACCGGTGGCCGGTGGGGGCCATGTGGCCCGTGTGGGGAAGGAATCCATCACCATCATCTTCCATGGTGCCAGCAACCTGCCAGCCACACGGGAGGGCCGGGTGCCATGGCCATACGTTGTCATGTGAGTACCCAGCATCTATGAAGGGGGACAGTGGGGACAGAGAGAAAGGGTTTAGGAGCTGTTATTAACCTTTGCAAGCCTAAATGAGGGGGAAACCTCTTTAATGGTGCATGCACAAGCACCACCTCCATAGGATGCTCACTGTGGGGAGAGGAGCCAGGATGGGAAAAGGCAAGGAATGGGCCACCTTGGCTTGCGTGGGCATCAGGAAGAAAGCATTCCTAATATTGAAAGTATAAAATGATGTCAAATAATCCACAGGGTAAGGCTGCCTGGATTTCAGGATGATATCACAATAAATAAAAGAGTGTTTTAATAAATAAAACAGAATGCTTGGGTAAGGAGAACTTGGCTCCTCGTGCATTATGCATGTGCCAGGGGACTCAATTAGCCGGTCAGGCTTTGGTCTGTGTTAAGAGGGAGGCCGCTCTGCTCAACACTGCTGCAGGGTGAGCCCACGTTCCCAAAGAGCCTTTCCAGGAGGCAGAAAAGCTTTGGCATTGCTTCCCATGGAAAAGCGGGGAGAAAGCGGCTGTCAGTGGCTTCAGAGCATCTCCCGGCTGCAGAGCTGGGTTTCTCTGGGTCAGTGCTGGGGCAAGCTGGTACCCAGGTACCAGGCAACAGGCGTGGGGCTCATCCACTGGGGGCAATCAGCCTGGAAACATCTCCTCTGCAAACGTGTGGAGCAAACTGTTGCTTGCTGGGCGTTTTCCAGTGCAGAGACCCTCAGCTCCGCAGTGAAGGGGGCTCTGAAGCCTGTGGGGGTGGCACAGCGGCAGCCCCACGGCGCCTGGTGCCAGCTGCATCCCGGAGTCTCCTGGGCAGGAGGGATGCATCTCTCCATCGCGATTTTGGCAGCCAGGGCTGGCTGGCACCTGCAGCCCGATGGGAGCTGGATGGTGTGGGGCTGGCAGCCCCCACTGCAGCCCCTCCATCACCCCTTCCCCTCTTTCCCCCCCCCCCCATAACAAGGACCCGCTCTCAGCCCAAGTAACTCCCCCACAGGAGTTGTCTCTATTTCCATAAACCAATTATACCCAGATGATCTCAGGAGATTTAAACATCAATATCCTAAATGATAGCACGAGGGTGGCGTGTGATTGTTGCATCTCTCTTTACATTCTGGTGCTGCTCCATCACCGCATTGCCATGGTAACAGGGGAGTGATGGAAGGGAGGGTGGTATTAGGGATGCAGGACACATGAGGGGCCTTTTAGTAACCATAGTGAGGGAGCCAAGGCAGAAGGGAATCAGTTATTGTTTCTCAGGGCACTTGCTTTTGAAGGAGAGTAGCATGTTGCAGTTAAAAGGTGGGGTTTATAGATGACAAGCAGAAGCAGTTGGTGGATGGGGACCTGATGGCAGCTGATCCCCCCCCAGAGCTGCTGGGTACCACCAGTGGAGCCAGCCTGAGCTCAAACTGAGCATCACCAGAGCATCAATCCCCAAAATCAGGAGTGGGATGGGAGGAATTGAGCAATCCCACTCCCACCAGCCCTTTGTGGCTGTGCCCAGTTGCTCATGCCCGGACTTGGCATCCCACATCCATAGCTATGTCCATCCACTCACTATTCCTGCTGCATAGTTGTATGCACTGCTTCCAGCTCTCTGTGCAGAGGATCAGGGAGGGAACGGCTCAGTAGAGTGAACCTGAAAGACCCCGAGGAGAAGGAGAACCTGTGCAGGCATCCAGATAGGCTTTGGCTCATCCCTGCCCTGGAGAGGATGGGGCTTCTCCTCCACGGATGCTGCGGGGATGTGGCAGTGGCTTGGCTCTGATCCTCATCCGTTGAGCGCTGAGCAAATCCCCACTTGCTGGTTTCAGGGGCACCTGTGGGCTTGCTCCACGTCTTCTTTCACTCACAAACTGCTCCTGGACCAGTGTAATGCAGGGATGACCTTGGCTTGCTTTGCCATTAACGTGTTTGCAATTAACAGCACAAAGAGGCCGGCTCTGCCCGGTTTCTCCTCCACATCGAGTACCACAAAAGCACCTCCTCACTCCTTCCTTTCTGTTCTTCAGCACCAAGAAACTCAAGGTCGGTGCTGAATGCACCATCTGCTCCCAGCCAGGGGAATGGGGGCTCCAATGTCAATGGGTTTGCTATGCAGGCAGTGGTCCTGGCTGTGGCATGGATGGGATGCTCCACCTCGGAAGGGGTTAGGGCGCTCCTGTAAGCAAAGTCTTCTTGCTCTGCCATGTACCCAGAAATAAACCCAGGGCTCAGCTGATAACCCTGGAGCAAGGGGGGTGGGAAGTGGGAGTTTGGGGGTCCCCTCCTTGCCCCAGCACTTGGCTTAGGTCATGGTGGGATGAAGATGGAGCCAGGGTTAGAGGGTCAGGAGCAATGTGAAAATGGGGTTTCTCACATGAGCAGTTCTCCCTTTCTCATTCTGCACCTGCTCAGCATCCCTCTTACACCTCTGCCCCGAGCACAACGGTGGGAGCAGCACTGCCTTCTCCAGGGCCACATCCTGCACCACCACATGAGCGTGTATCGGTCCTGCAGCCATGGCCATGCTACACAGGGGGTTTGTGCCCGCACCACCACATTGCCACTGCAGGGATGTCCGCCCCAGGAAATAACTTGCCCTGCAGAGATGAAACCTTGGGATGTCAGATGAATGTTTAGGCTGGGTCCGGCCCTTTGCTGTGCCCTGGGTACCGCACGCAGCGCCGTGCTGCGTGACACTGTCCCCACGTGCTGCAGCTGAGACATTGATGTATAAGAACTCCCCGGGGGCGGCCGTCTTTACCCTTTATCTTTATCTCTCATCACGGCAGTGGGTGGCTGGTGCCTCCCCACATGCGTGGCAGTGTGAAACGCCTGCCCCAGCACAGGCAGGGAGGGATGCTGAGCACCAGAGGAGCATCTCGTGGTCCATCCCAGCCAGGTCCTGCCCCAGGCCATGCAATCTGCAGTGCCTGCTTGCTGCAGACCCCGTCTCCTGCCCCTCCAGGTCCGGGGTGAGGAGGAGACATCAAACCATCTCCCCTCTCTGCCATTCCTGCTGCCCCCGGCCTGTTCATTTGATTCTGAAGCACATCCCCATGTGTTGTGGAGGTTTTCCCCACCCCCTCCCCACTTCACAGCTCTTTTTGAATGCGCTCTCATCCTTAGGCAAGTCTATAATGAAGGGGGCTCAGAGCAGCCTGTTCTCACCCTCCTCCTCCTCCCACCCCCCAGCCCAGGTTTGCCTTCATTCGGACTCCAAGCACGTTGCTGGTAGAGCAAATCCCCCACAGAGCTCATTACTGGAGAGCCCGTTCCCTTCCAGCACCTCTACAACTGGTGCCAGCCCAATGCTAATTCCCACCTGGCAGAGCCGGCCGGCTCGGCTCCATCCCTTCAGGATGCAGGTGGGCTTCTCCATGGGGAAGGGAACACGTGGGACATGCGAGAGGAGCATGGGATGTCGATGCAGCGTGGCTGAGGGTCCATTCAGCAATGAGAAGGGATGGAGGTCTTGCAAGCATAGAGCATCCTCCCATCCATCTGGGATGAACCTGCTTGGTCCCACCACTACTTGGAGCTCATCCTGCAGCTGGAAGGACCTTTACCATCTCCTTTCCCCTGAGCTGGCATCTCCAGCTCCCAGCAGTGGCAAAGTGCCACCAGTGCTCTCAGCCACCAGCGTGCTCCCTAAGAGCTGTGCTGGCCCTGCTCCAGCAGGAGCTTTCCTAGGGAGCCAGCACTGGACACTTTATCGTCTTCATATCCAGAGCAACCCAACGACAGGGCTGGGGCATCTGTGTCACACTGACCTGACACCACATCACCATCTCCCTTCACCCCACAGTCAGGGATGGAGAGGACTCGCGGTCACCATGGACCTTGGGATGCTCTTGGGATTCCCAGGATAACACCAAGAGGCTCCCTGGGTCCCCTTAAAGATCTGCCAGGGAGCGAGGGCATTATAATCATCAGCCAAACTCATGAGGAATTGATGGTCAATTGATACAAGTGAGAGGAACAACCCCAAACCAGGCCTCCACCAGCACAGATGAATTACCCAGGGCCCATGGCTGCTGTAATTAATGCTCAGCCTCGTTGTGTGCTGACTTTAATGATGGCAGTCGTTAGCATTCAATCTTCTCCTTTCCCAGCAGCCTCCTCCCTGTCCCTTCATCAATACAGCACATAATTAGCCTCTGGGGTCTGAAATAGCCTTTTGGATAAAAGGGGCTACAAACCCCTTTTATCCAAGGGTTGGCTGCGCTGAGCTGGGACAGCGCTCATCCCTCTCCCAGCTCCCTGCTCACACATTCCCCTTCCACACCCAGCAACTGGCCTCTTTCACCTCCCTTTTCCTCCCAGTGAGACCAGCAGAGGGGATGAGCAGAAGCCGGAGGTGACCCGAGCATCCTCAGTGCCCACCCATGCACCCGCCTGGGAGGAGGAGGTGACGGTGGAAATGGATGCTGAAGATGTAGGCTGGGCAGGTGAGAGCATCGGGGACCATGGGGACAGGGGCGAGATGGGGCTCATCTCCTCAAAGGGTTAATTTGGGGATATTAGGGAGCCCATGCACCCGGGCAGAGCGTGGCTGTGATGGGGACAAGTCATGCCCTGAGCCATGCATGGCTGTGGTGGCTTCAGAGTAGGACCAAGAGGGACATGCCTCTCGCTGCAGGATGGGGCAAGTGACAGCGTTGAGCTCCAAAGCATCCCATGGGAATAAGCATGAGGTGAGAGCATCCCACATCTTACCCCACTGCCGTCCTCACCCCTTGTATGGGTTGGACCCATGTCAG
Source organism: Pezoporus occidentalis (assembly GCF_034315485.1). Lineage (NCBI taxonomy): Eukaryota > Metazoa > Chordata > Aves > Psittaciformes > Psittacidae > Pezoporus > Pezoporus occidentalis. Next base: position 1,465,276 of record NW_026913415.1, read on the forward strand.
GGTGCTGCTACTCCCCGTGCTGGGCTGCTAAGTCTGTAACTGTAATAAAACTCATGGCATTAGGGGCTGGGATTTGATTCTAATCACACCCTTACAAAACCAACTGTGGGAGCCAATCTTCCCTTCACACCTAATCCCATTAGACCCTGACCTAAATGAAATTGAGGAGCTTTTGATGTGCTTTGGACCTGCCCCGTGCAGTACCGGGAGAGATGCTGGGGCCTCCATCCCCTCTCTTCTGCCTCCTGGCATCCCCCAGATGTTCAGAAGTGTTCATCCCCCAGATGTTGAGACTGGAGGTGTCGTTTCCACATGCAGCTCACACCTTTTCTTGCCCGGAAATACAGTTTCCACCTTTTTTTTTTGCCCATAAATACAGTTTCCATTGGTGGGGCTGCCAAACATGATCCATCATAGGCAATGAGTAGCAGAAAAGCCACTTGTCTCTTGCTCGACCCTGGAACATCCTCCCTGGTGCTCTTTCCACAAGGAGCTGGGAGAAAAAGAGAATCTCCATATGAACCAAGCACTTGCCAGAAAGCAGGGGCTCGGGAAAGCGTGGTCCATGCTCTTACCTGGTCCATGCTCTTATCTGGTCCATCATCTTCATTTCGGGGGCGCACACAACCTGTGGCATCGCCAGGTTGGCCAAGCAGGAGTTAAGGCGGGTGCGTCGGCACTGTCATTAAGCTGGGGGAAGGGAAGCCCAAGTCTTGATGGCAGCATAAAGAGAGGGCGGTTTTCCCTTCCATCAGCTCCTTTTTTTGTCATAAAAGGCTCCTGGTGCTTGTCAAGTAAATTGCAGCTTTGCTTTAAACTCAAGGAAGAGCTGGGGGTGCCAGCACCCGTGGGGTGATGCTGCTGTGCTGGGGAACAGATGGGTACCAGGCACCCCTGAGAGGACAGGGGTGCACCATGGGCTGCCCCAGGGCAGGGATTGGGGATGGGGAGGTGGATTAGATGCTTCAGTGGGAAGTTCCGGCTTCTTAGATGGGAATCTGAGCTGCATTGGTGCCAGTTGCTCACAGGCTTTGCTTTCCTGGGGATGCCTTGGGAATGCTCTCGATGGCTCCTAGGGATCCATGTGTGTGTGTGTATGGGAACCCAGGACGGATGTAAATCCCATCCCTGTTCACCCCAACGTGACCTGTGAGGGGAAGGAGCTGCTGAGAATGGATCAATCCCCCCGTCATCTGTCCTTCCATCACCCAGACCTTCCCCAAACCTCTCCCCATGGCTTCACCCACTGTCCCCTTCCCCAAATCCCATGGGCAGCCCCACTCATCCTGACAGCTGACCCTCTCCCTTCCAGCCCTGACTCTCACCGTGGCAGATAAAGCCACCAAGGAGGCACTGGGGACATTCCAGCTGCCGGTGCGGCACCTCCAGCCCTTCCAGTCCCACCGCTGCAGGCTGGTGCTGGTAGGTACAGAGCCTGCCCCTGCATCCTCCTGCTTATTCCTGCTTATTACTTGGAGGTTCACCAGCTCTAGAGGAGGGTGGCAGGCAAAGAGAGCCTTGTGTAACGGTGTAATCCCGGTGGGAAAACCGAATTTGGCTGGGGAAGGTGCACAAAGAGGCTTGTGAGCTTCCCACAAGGTGAGAACAAGGCAGGCCTTGTGCGGGGCTTTTCCCATCTCCTCCAGTGGGAAAACGGGAAGGAAAAGCAATGGGATTGCAGGTTGGGAAGTGCTTTCACCCTCAGCATCCTGGGGAAGGAGATGTGGGACCGGGCTTTACATCAGAGCCTTCATTACGCAGGGGCTGCTGTGCATTAACCAGCGCAGGCTCGTCCCCGGTTGCAGAGAGGAGCCCCTCTATAGGGGTTTCTCCATCCCAATGTGTTAACAGTTTGGGCTGGGTTTTGATAGCTCCCCGTGTGGCTGAGACCTGGGAAACTCACCCAAAACCTCCCCCAAAGCAGGCTCCCCTCTGCTGTTTGGCAGAAATGAGTTTCCTCTTCCCTGCACAGAGATTGGGAGCGATTAAATATTTAAATGCAGTAGGATTTATTATATTGATCTTTTCCGGGAAGGCTCAGGGGCACTGTGAGCTTTCATCATCACTTGGTGCTTCATTGTCAGCGATGGGCTGCCGGAGCGCTCGCATTTGGTGGCCTTGCCCCTTCCTCCTCCCATGGTTCACTCTCCTTCTCAAACAGCCAAGGACACAGGACCCTGTGGGGACGGTCCTGCACGTCACCATCACCCGCAAAGGGAGCTTCGTCCCTCGCTGTGATGGATTGAGCTATGTGGCCTTGGAGGTGAGAGGTGGTCCAGGATGGACAAGAACATCGTGACCCGGGGAGGATGCTGCTGCATGTGGCTGTTGATGCTGATTTAGGGCAGCTTCTTCCCCCTCCCTTATCTTCTGGTCCCTCACCGTGGACCCACAGGTGCTGCTGCAGGGACTGTCAGCCCCTTTGGCCACCCCTCCTGGGCCCCTGGTGGCTGTGGCCAGAGTTGTGACCAATGTTCAGGAGTACAAGTGAGTGATGGCCATGGGGGGCTGTTGGTGACACGGGTGGGGGACACTGAGCTTGGGTGCTATATCCCCCTCCCATGGTGCTTTGGATGTGGCCCCACACATGCTGATTCTCTTCTTTTCCATCACTTACCAGGCGCTGCATGGAGAAGCATCCCACCTTCTGTCCTGGCATCACCCCCCCCACCATCACATTCCCAGACCCTCCAGCAGCAGCCTTCTGCATCACCCGAGCTGCCAACCATGGCTACCCACAGGTACAGGGCTGAGCACATAGAATCATGGAATTAACTAGGTTGGAAAACACCTTTAAGATCATCAAGCCCAACCTTTACATCCATTGGGAAGCGCCAGTCTGGCAACACCCATCCTACTTGGGTACCAATGCGCATCTCTCCTTCAGCAGGGGAGCTGAGCACTCCATGCTGTAGAGGCAAAGCGATGCTTTGAGCATCAAGAGCACAGTGCTTCCATCCGCCTCGCCCTGCCTGCAGAAACCCACAGGCAGCTCCTTGCTTGTGCCTTTGTCCTTCATTTTCCTCCCTGCTTTGCTCTTGCCTCCAGCTCGAGTGCTGCCTCTTGAAGGCAGAGACCTTCTCCTCCCCAGGCCTCAAGTACCACAGGCAGAGGCAGCGACATCATCAGAATAGCTGTTGCCAGGGCAACATACACTTTCGGCATCATCGGGAGCAGGAGGGCCCTGCTTTTGTTCCTGGGCCCTGCCAAAAACTGGCAAGGAGGGAGAGGCAGGGCCCTGTTGGGATGCTGTGGTGGGGAGGAGGTGTGATGGGGCGCTGTGAAGATGGACCCAGAGCTGCTCCATCCCTTTGCCTCTGAACGGTGCCAGCCGCAAGCGAGGCGAGGGCGGATGTCCGGCGGCCCTGGAGGGAGGGCTGCAGCCGGTCCTGCAACCAGTGCACATGCACTTCCCCACCTCGCTCCTCCTCCGCCATGCACTGAATTTAGAGCATCTCGGAGCAGAAAGCCCCTGTATCAACACGTTCAGGGAGCCCATACATAAAATATTACCTGGAGGAGGGCGGCCAAATGGCACATGGCCCAGGAGGGGGGGAATTACCATAAAAATCATTAGTGCGTTTCATCCAGTACAATAATTGTTGGTTTATTGCTCCACCCCCCCACCTCCCGGCGTTGTTCTTTGCAGGTGAGAAGTGGGGGGAGATTCAAGGATCTTCTGCTTTGGGTCTGCACCTTCTTGGGGCCCTCCTGTGAGCAGCACCCCCATCCCCAGCAATAGGTTTGGGGGATGAGCAGATATGAGGAAAGGAATTCCCATGTGCTTGTCCCTGTGTTGTATCCCCCCCATCTCTTTGCTGCAGGATGCAGCACCCCAAGGCTGCGGTTTCCCAAGCAGAGCAGGGATGTTTCTCTCCTCTAACCGCAGCCAAAATGCATTTCCTTTGGATTTCTGTGGATAAATACACACAAACCCCTGTGAAGTTGTGGGATGAACCCAAGCCAAGCCCCACAGCCCTGGCAGAGGCAGCGGTGCCAGCATGGAGCTGTGGGAGCCCAACGAGGGAGGACGAGTGATTAAACCTGGCCATCTGGCCTGCGTGCGTGCTGCTGCCTCCTCCTCCTCCTCTTCCTCCTCCTCTCCATGCCCACATGGCTCTGACTGTCTTTGCCCATCCTGGAGGATGCTCTGCCTGGGGATGCTGCATAACGTCCTGTCTCCTGCCTCAGTTTCCCCACCTGTAGGATGCGGTTCCTTCCCAGGGAGGATGAGCTCCTAAGGAAAGGTTAGGGGGAGGCTGGGAGGAGGGAGCATTGCCACTCCGCTTCCAGAGGTTAATGGCTTTCCCTGAGCTAACTCCTGGCCAGGCTAATGGGATTCAATACTCCTGCCAGCCCAGCGTGTCCTCTCGCCTGTCGCTTCCCATCAGCGTCTGCAGACAACGGCGCTTGGGTTCACCTTCAGCAGGGCACCCCTCTTACGTAGCGGGGTTTCAGTGATGGTTAACCCTTCCCTGCCTCATTAACTCTTCCTGGGGTCCTCTGCTTGGGCCAACAGCTCCTTTCTCACCAGAAGGGATGGGTTTGAACATGCTGGGGGCAATGGCAAAGCCATGGGATGGATGAGCACCAGGCTGTGCCTCCTACCGAAAGCCACGCTACATCTTTCCTCCCAACACCCAGCTCAAGCCTTTGTGAGGTTGGTCCCCTCTCTTTCTGAGTTCTTCTCCTCCAGTTTAACCCACTTCTCTGCAGTTTCTTGCTCTCTTCTGGGGTCAGACAGGCATCCGTGAGGACCAGGGCATGGCCCCATCCTTTGGGAAGGCAGGAGAGATGCTGTGAGCTTGGCCATCTCTAGCTCTACTCACGCCAACGATGCTGCCTTTGAACCAGCCTTTGGGAGATGAGCTGGAGTAGCCAAGAGGGATGAAGGAGCCTCCTCCTCCTCCGCATCCCCTTTGTTGTGTTTCTCCAGGTGGCCCTTGGCAGAGGCGGTTGCTGTGCCAAGACGTCTGCCCAAATCAGTGCACTGGCTCTGATGCCCCAGTGCAGAGCATCCATCTGTCCCACCGAGCCGGTGGGAGGCAGCCCAGCCCTGGCAAGCATTCCCTGCCACCCACCCCCAAAACCGGAGGCGGGATCAGGAATGTCATCTCCCATCCTTGCCCCAGTGAGAGGAGCCATGTGGGCTCAGAACCTCCGACAATTGGGGTCAAATTCACAATCTGCTCCCACGTTTGACTCTTCCCTTCCCTGCTGAGGCTGAACCAGCACCAGCTCGCAGGGTTTTGAACAGGGCCATGCTAGGAAAAGTAACTGGAGGCGGCATTTGATGGGATTTAGGAGATTTTCCCCACCAAATCGGGCTTTGTGAGGCTGATGGAGCAGCCCCGTGGGCTGGGATGCAGGCTGGAGGGTGCTGAGCTGCATCCGGCTGCTGGGAGCTGCCCCCGCCTGTGTGGGTTTTCCCTAAGGATTTCCAGGCACAGACTGGGCTCCCTGCAGTCAAAGCGAGCTGTATCCCAGGTAAAAGCCCCAGCTGATGCTTGGGAGCCCCTGGTTGAGAAAGCCAGCCCAGTGCTGAGCCAGCACTGAAGTGATGCCCGATGCAGCCCAGCATGGAGGTGTTTTGGGGCTCTGAAGCCTCCCAGCCCCTCACTCTCTTTGCTGACAGCCCCCAGGGCTGGGTAATGCACCACTGCGGGTCTCCAAGGTGTGTAATGCCCATTAACATCCCAAACACAAGCAGAGGGAAACCCCCCCTTGCTCTTCCACCCTCCCCAATGGAGCAGAAATGTGCTGATGCAGAAAAGCCGATCAGCATCTCGGCCCCACTGGGCGACGGCGGCCGAGGGGATGCAGTAACAGCATTAAACAGGAGCTGCTGTCAATAACTCCTCAGCGCTGGGCAGCCGGTGTTAGAGCTGACCTTTGGAGAGCTGGAGGCGAAGGGGAGCAGCTGCTGGAGGGGATGGAGCGATGCCATTTCCAACAGCCGAGCACGGCCCAGGGGATAAACGTGTTGCCCACTGCTCGATCTCTGTCGGGTGAGCTGGACCCGGGCCATAAGCAGGGGTTTGGGGTCTGTACATCATCTCTTTCCTTCACGTGAGCACCAGGTTGCCCGACAGATATCTAAGGCTCACCCTGGAGTCAGTGCAGCTCATCCTCCAGGCTCTTCCCACCGTGGGTAGCTGGTCCATGGTCTGTTTTCCCCCTCTGGCTCTGAGAGGGGAAGATGCTGGCAGGGATTAGCCAAAAAGAAGCAGCCAAGCTTGAAGACCCAGTGAAAACCTGCCCAAGCCACTGGGATTTGGGGTTGCTTTGGAGCCAGGGATGAGATGCAGCTGCATGAGTCGTGCTTTCCTTTACCCCCACCTCTCCTCTCTGTCCTCTCTCGCTGCTTCTTTATCTCGAGAGAGAGAAGGTATCTGAAGGACAATTTTCCTGTTGTCTCCTAAGATGTCCCGAGCAGCCGGGCCCCCAGAGCAGCCAACCTGGAACAGCTCCTTCCTCTTCCAAGGCCGGGACGTGGCCACCATCTTCTCTGAGGACACCGCCTTGGCTATTGAATATTATCCATACAAAGCCAGTGAGTCTGAGACCCCAGTGAGGATTCTCTCCCTCATCCCTGGTTCTGGCCAGGGATACCTCCTGGGCTGCCATGCCTCCAGCCAGCTTCTCTCACCCCTTCCCCAGTGTGGGATGCTCCAGGCACCCTTGTTCCCATTGGATACTCAGTGCTGCCCCTCACCAGCCGTGTATTCCGGGAGCTGGTGGCACGGAAAGGTGGGGTGCGTGTGGATGGCCTCGCCATGCAGGTGAGCTCGGGGTGATGCTGGGCAGGGTGGCACTGTGGTGGCACCCGTAGGTGATGGTACCCGTAGCTGCTGGGATGGGGGGATGGAGATCCCACCTTCACATCTGCATAGGCAGCATGGTGCAGATCCCTGAGCTTCCCAGGGGAAGATGGGGTCTCTGCTCCGAAACTCAGCTCTGGGCCTCTGGGTGACATCTGGGTGATGCCAAAGGCTCTGAAAGCTCCAGTGGATGCTCTGACCCTTCCTCTGCCTCCCCAGGGCACAGATCTCAAAACCACAACTGGAGCCATCCCAACCGTGAGGCTCTGCCTGCAGCTCCTTCAATCGGAGGTGAGATGCTGGGGATGGAGAACAAGGCAAGCAGGGATGGGGACAGGGACAGGGCTCTGTAGAGCTGCTACCCTCTCTCCAAACCTCTCAGGTGGGCATCAGCTGGGCTGAATCCGGGTTTTATCCTGTGCCTGTTGTCTCAGGGCTCTGGATTGTGCCACTGGACAGCTGGAAACAGCAGCATCATCCTTGCCCTCACACATCCCTCACTTTCCCAGGGCTCTCGTCATGTGCTCGTACTCCTGGGACATTCCAGCTGGAGGCAGGGAAGCAGGCAGGGCACAGGCAGGGTAGTTGGGAGAGGCCGTTCACTGTCTCAGTGCAGAGAAGGGCCAGGCTGGTTAACCACGGTGACAAATGCCCAGCTGTCTCCATCCTTCAGCATTTGTGCTCCCCAGGGATGTCACAGCAGGGAGGCAGTTCGGCTGCCTTTCCCATGGAGGAGGGAACTCTGTTAACCCTTGGCTCCAGGACTGCTCCTTGGGCAGGTTGGGATGTGGCCATTGATTCAATCACCGCAGCCACCAGGCTCTGCTCCCATCTGCAAAGGGAAACCCTGTCCATAGAGTAAATGTGGGACAGGTCTGGATGCTCGGCTGGCGACCGCATCCCCCTTATCCCCCAGGGAGCTGCGCTGGGGCTGGGGCTGGCTGGTGGGGGCTTTGCAGTGATTGCCCAGGGGGGTCAGCGACAAGGGGTCTGCGTGTGATGAATTATTCACATGGGTGTCACTAAGTGCAGAATTAATCCTCTTGCTTCCAGCTGGCTGCTGCACTAAATTATCACTCGCAGTCATGCGGGAAAATGCTGCGGAATTCATTTAGCTGATTATTGTTTTGATCTGGGAGCTGCGAAGGGGTTTCTTCTCCTCTACCCCAGCCTCTCCCTTTCCCCCCTCCAGCCCTGCCTTCCTTAATACATGTAAGAGAGGGAGTGGAGACAACAAGCAGGAGAGCCAGAGCCAGCCTTGGGTCCGCGTCTGGTTAATTCATCCCGCAGCAGACAGATCCGGAGTGATGCAAATCAGTGAGCGATGAGGGTGAGGGCAGGTTTGGCTCCTCCTTGCCTTTGCCAAGGGCTTGTTCCTTCCCTGGAAGTCAGGGTTTTCTATGGATGGTGGTCCAGGTGGCTGCCTGTGATCCCCAGCACCCCGAAAACACAGCCCTGAGGGCAGGGGTGATGTTGCAAGGGCAGAGCTTCTCTCCCCATTGAGGCAGCCACAGGTTTCAAGGGTTGTTGAAAGCTGGATTTCCAAGTCCTCAGCTTATGGATTAGTCCTGAGCTCAGTTTTAGGATGCCAAGAAGCAGCCAAATGGGGAGCAAGAGGCAAAGGCGGCGGCAGCAGCATCCCTGCCTGCCCTGCCTCACAGCTCTCCCCAGCCACTTGGCAAAGGAGAACAGATTCACCAAGCTCGTCTTGTTTCTTTTCTTATTCTTTATTTTAATGTAGAGAGCTGAAAATGTATAACCTAGATTGGCTGGGCTTTTTATAACAAACAACAGCTAAATAAACCCTGGGCCATCTGTACTCCCCGGCGCACCAGGAGCCAGGCATAAATCTGTACCCCCTCTGCAGGGATTTCACCGATTCCTACCAAGGCTCTGGATGCTCCTGAGCTTCAGATGCTCACATCAACCCTTCACACCAAGAGAACAACCTCAGCACCAGGGCTTTCTAGGGATAAGGAGCTTCCCGTAAATAGTCAGGGTCTCAAAACACTGCTCCATTTGTAATAGCCGCAGGGAGCAGCTGCTTTATTAAAAGCCAAGAGCCCCGACACCAAGGCTGAGCAAAGAGGACTCCTGTTATCTCAGGGAAAGGGCAGCGCTGGGTTGCAGCCACCCGAGTAAAGGCACGGAGGCCCCCAGGTTTGCCCCCACCCAGCCGGTTTTCCTCCCTCTGGAGCCCAACCGGGAACAAAAGACTTTGATCATCTCGGGGAGACAAAGAAATCAAAGACTTCAGCAAAACGCTCTCGTTTGAGCAAATTAACAGCTCAAAAAAGGGTTGAAAGGGGAAAACCTGCAGCCGACTCCATCCACCTCCCTCCCGAGTCCATCCACCTCCATTCTGACTTCACCCACCTCCCTTCCGACATCATCCACCTCCATAGCATCTTGTGGATCAAGGCAGGACTCCCATTTCCCCTTCCTTCTTCTTGTCTCAGCCCAAATCTGGTGTCTTGCCCAGGAAAGCTGAGTTTGACCATGCAATAACCAGTGGCAAATCCATGTGCAGGCACAGCAGGATGCTGTCCCCAGTGTGCCCAGGGGGTGCTGCGCCCCAGCCAAGGGCTGGGAAATACACACCGGAGGCATCTTTATTCCTGAGGGATTTATTCATTGCCCCAATTTATTAACCAGCCTTGTTTCGCACTGTGTTTTGGCACAACCCTTGCTCAGCCCATTAACTCGGCCCTTGGGACCTTCGGGGTCACCTCAAGCTTTTGCCACCCTCTTTTGCTCCTGTCACCCGAGATGAGGTCTGGGAATGTGGTGAGAGCCTCTGATAAGAAGGGAAACGCTGGAGCTGCTTTTTCCAGGCAAGGGGAAGGAAAATCAACAGGCTGGCTACAGCATCGCCTAAACAGCCTTAATTTATGTAATTGCTGCCATTTAAAAGCAGCAGCAGATCGGCGCCTGGTGTAAATTGTCACAGCGCCGGGGTGTAAATTGTCACCGTGCCAGCCCCTCCATCAAACCCCTTTTGGGCTGGCAGAAAGATGGGTTTACACTTGGGTCGGGAAGCGGGCATCGCCATGTGTTTCCTGTTGTTTCAGCCTGTCCGGATGGGTTTGTCCTCTGCGAGCACCAAAACTGAGGCTTGCACCCCCCAAACCCCATTTCAGGGGATGCAGGAGGTGGTGGAAAAGCTGGTCTGGGGGAAGCATCTTGTCTCCGTGAGCCAGCAAACCCTCCGAGGGCTTTCAGCAGAGCTGAACTGCTCCTGCTTGCCAGCTCTTGATTGACACCTCTCAATCAAGTACAGAACCCCTTCCTCTTCTTGCATAGCGGGTTACGAGAGGCGTTATGGCATCGCTGCGGGCTGGGAGCTGCGTTACACAGGGAAAGCCGAGCCAGCGAGGATCCAATAGGAAAAAAAAGAAAAGCAGGGAATGTCTTTGTTAAGGAGAATTTGTTGGTTTCCTCCTGCCATTCCCAGGGGAGCGTTCAGGGCAGCGCTAATTGAATTAAGAGCACGTGTGCTCCAGCGAGCAGCTCTCCGATGGGCCGCGGTGGTGGGGCCGGGCTGGCCATGGCTCCGGCACGGCACGGTGGGCAGCAGCTGTCTGCCGGCCCCCGTAATTGCAGGCAGAGCCTAAACTGTTGCATTTTGCATGATGTTATTCCCCGTGGAGGGGGAGAGTGGCGGGGCGGGGGGCAGCTTCACCCCGGCTTTGATGCTGGAGGAGCTGGGCTGAGGTCGGGGCCAGCAGCGTAATGAAATGCGGCTTCACAAGGGATGCTGATGCTGATGCTGATGGCGTTAATGAGGCAGCGATGGGGAAGGGCACGAGGATGCCTCCGGACACCCCCTCGGAGGGGAGGGATGCTCACTGCTCTCATTACCTGCACTAAACAGGCGAGGCTGGGTGCAGGCACGGAGTAATACACAGCGCGGGCCACTTCACCGCTGCCCATGCCCACAGCTCATTTGGAGAGGGCGCTCAGCCTGATTGCTCATCTGGAGAAAGGAAGAGAGCATCTGGGAGGCAGGGGGCCAACAAGGGTGGTGAAACAGGAGGGTGCTGGGTGCTGTGTCTTGGTGCAAAGATCCCAGCAGCGAGGCTGGTCCTCGTCACGCAAACCTGCCCTTGTACTGGGAGCCGGGATGGCCAGACCATGGAGAGGGTCCCTGTGCGTGATCTTGCCATGGGAGGCGGCAGCGAGGAGCGCATGCACTCCATCATTTATTCCATTAGATCCAACTTCCCCCTCTAAGTGGATTAGAGGGGAGTCTATAAAAGCCAGGCTGGTGGGAGGAGAGCGGGGTGCGCAGAGCAGGGAAATGAGGGGCAGGGAAATCGCATTACTGCTGCCAGCAGCATCTGGCAGAGGGTCTGGCAGGAGCTGCCGCTGTGCCGGAAGTGCCTTATCCGCCAGGCACCCAGTGACCAGAAGCAAAGTGGCTTTCAGCATCCCTTTGTACCTCCAGGACTTGGGAACCCACCTCCTGCCTGCCCAGGAAGGGAAGAGATGGGCTGAGCTGGGCACAGACCTGCTGTCTCCACCTTGTGAACAGGAGCTGAGCATGAGCAATCCACAGCTCTTTCCCATCACACTGGTCCTGGTGGCACATTGGGGATGTGGCTGGTGGGTCAGGGGACATAGAATCACGGAATTGTTTGGGTTGGAAGGGAGCTTAAAGCTCATCCATTTCCAACCCCTGCAATGGGCAGGGACACCTTCCACTAGAGCAGCTTGCTCCAAGCCCCTGTGTCCAACCTGGCCTTGAACACTGCCAGGGATGGGGCAGCCACAGCTTCTCTGGGCACCCTGTGCCAGTGCCTCAGGACCCTCAAAGAGAAGAGCTTCTGCCTTAGATCTAACCTGAACTTCCCCTGTTCCAGTTTGAACCCATCACCCCTTGTCCTGTCACTGCAGTCCCTGATGAAGAGTCCCTCTACAGCATCCTTGTAGCCCCCTTCAAATATTAGAAGGTTGCTCTGAGGTCTCCACGCAGCTTCTCTTCTCCAGTCTGGCACGCAGCGGTGCCATTTCCTTGCCCCTGTCACCACATCCATCCATCCTACAGACCGTTGCCTTTCCCTTCCCAGAGCCCAGCGGCGTTCCTGACCCCATCAGGCAGTGATGTCCTCCCCAGCCTGGACCCTGCCACTGGCAGCACACTTGAGAGGAGCAAAGAGCTGCGAGCAGCCCCCGTGCACCCACGTTATTGCCAGGTAAGAACCCATGAGAGCTGGCAGTGATGCTGCGCCAGCTGCATCACCCTACCAGCCCCCACAAAGGCACATGCAACAGTGCAAAACTGGCATAAACCCCGGATTTTAAACTCTGTGTTGTGCCCATGGAGAGGCTTTTCCATCAGTGCCAACATCCCTGATTCCAGCTGATCTGGGGTTCACGAGGGCTGGAGGGGAAGCAGCTTCCCATCACCTTGCTGGGGGCAGCCTGGATGCGCCAGCTTCGATCTGATCGCTCAGTCCCAAATCCATTTAGCAAATTCTCTCCTTTCATGGCTGCATTATGTCGGGAGACCCCAGGCACCTCCAGCTCGTACCTTTTGGTTCCAGGAGAAAGAAAAAGCAGCTGTTCTCCTCCTCCTTTGTGCTGATAAATGGAGCCCTTGGATGGATTTAACCCCAGCCCTCGTGGTCCTAATATCTTCCTGTACTTTAAGCCATCTGGCTTTAAAAATAACAGGTCGTTAAACCCCAATTCTGCTTATTAAATAGCTAGGAGGGAAGGGGCGGGGGGGAGTCCTGCACTGCCCAAAAGCCCAGTTATTTCCCCAGCAGCAGCTGCCCAAACCCCACCTTCGCCCTAATCCCTGTCCCTGCGATTCAGGCTGCAAAGCAGGAGGAAAATTAGCAATCAAATAAGAGCCATAAAAAGACAAATACAGAGCAGCTATTTGGTTTTCCTCCAGCTGTTTTAATTCCTCCACTGAGCTTTATGACTTCCCTTTCCGTGGCTGCTTTATGCCCAGGCTAATGGAAACCCGTAATGGGGCGTGCGGAGGCGGGTACCGCAGCACAGCCTCAATGCGGTGAGGATGCGAGGGCCAAGTGTGATGGACTGAATTACCCCAGGGCTCCAGAGAAAGACAAACACCCTTCAGGAGTCAGCCCTGGCATCACTGCGTGGTCTGTGTGATGAGTTTTCACCCCTGGCTTTGCTCTTTGCTCACGCTGATGCTCTAAGCAGCCTCAGATCCAGCTCTCTGTATCCTCACACGAGCATCCCTGTGCCGGTACAGCGAGGAAGGGTGGGAAGTGGCCTCAAGGATGCTTCCAGCATCCAATTTGAAAGCCTGAGTGGGGCAGGGAAGCCCAGGAAGGGTTTGCACAAGCCCTGCCTTGCCTGAGCAGGCTAAAAAGGCTGGAAAGCATTGCTGGGAGGGTTATTGTTTCCCCCCCTGCCCCAACCTTTGACAGCCGTTTTCTTCCCCCTAAAGCACAGATTACTTTCAGTCCACTTGCACTGCAGCGCAGGGGATTTGCTTGGGAGGGCCTGGAAAGCCCATCTCCTGACAGCCCCAGGAATCAGGGCTGACACCCTACTAATGGAGCATGGTGCAGGAGGGAGCCAGGACATGACAGCCCCCCCGGCAGCAGTTCTGCTTTGGGGAGGGGGGGAGCAGGCGGCTGATCACAGCCCTGTCACTTCTCCCCACTCCACTCCCGCTGATCAAACCCGGGTCCCCCATCCCTACCCTGCGGCTTTTGAGGTCCTGCTTGTTAATGCCTTCATTAAGGACAGGGGGGAGGATGAGGAGCACAAAGGGATGAGGAATATTGTAGGAGATGGGGTAACCCTGCCCTGGCCCACGGATGCAGAGAAGCCTCTGGATTTGGGACATTAGGCTCCCCCCTTGGGCTCACCAAGGGCTCAGGCTGGTTTCTGCTGGCCAAGCTTTCTGACCCTAGGCTGGGGTTTAGGCTGGGCTCAGCCTCACCGTGTTTTCCTACCCTCCTGCCCTCTCCCTGAACGGATTTGTGCCTCTCTTACCAGTCGGTGAATAATTTACAAGCAGCACTTAACGATTAGGGCAGCGTTTTCTCCAGCCTCCTCAAACATTTGCTGCTTCCTCCAGCCTTTCTTTCCCCTCTCCCATCACCCACATTCCCCTGACCTGTCAACATCAGGGGTTTACAAGCCAAAGGGCCTCTGGTGGGGCTGGGAGAAGTAAATGTCTCTTGTTCTTTTTGCCTTGCTGGTGTTTTGCTCCATGTGTGCCACCAACTCCATCACATGGGAGCCCAGATGTGCACGTTGTCCCCCCAGAACACATTGTGCCATGGTAGAACAGGCAGCCGGGGTGGGGTGCAGGATTTCTTGCTTGGCAACAGCATTTGGGATCCTTTGCTAGACCCATTTCCAACTTCTGGGTGGAAATGGGTCCAACATTCCTCCAGGAAGCTTCCTTTGAGGATGATGGGGGCTCCTGTGCCCGCTGAGCAATGTCTTGTGCCTCAGTGAGCTGGGAAGGGACTGGTACATCACTGCTGAGCCCAGCAATGCCTTGAGCCTGCAAAGGGCAAGGGGAGAGAGGGGTGAGAAAGATAAAGGTGCTGTGAGAGTGGAGGAGATGTGAATGTTGAGGATAATGCAAGTGAAAAGGGTGCTGTAAAGCATGAAGGTGCTGCAAGGGGCAACGAGTGCTGCAAAGGGGCAAGGAGGATGCAGAGGATGATGGCACTGCAAAGGAAAAGGATGCTGTGAGGGGAGAGGGTGCTGCAAGGCATGATGATGCTGCAAGGGGTGAAGATGCTGCAAGGGCTGAAGGTCCTGCAAGGGGTGAAGATGCTGCTAGGGCTGAGGATGCTGCTGGGGCTAAGGATGCTGCTAGGGCTGAGGATGCTGCTGGGGCTGAGGGTGCTGCTGGGGCTGAGGATGCTGCAAGGGCTGAGGAGGCTGCAAGGGCTGAGGATGCTGCTGGGGCTGAGGATGCTGCTGGGGCTGAGGATGCTGCTGGGGCTGAGGATGCTGCTGGGGCTGAGGATGCTGCTGGGGCTGAGGATGCTGTTGGGGCTGAGGATGCTGCAAGGGCTGAGGATGCTGCTGGGGCTGAGGGTGCTGCTGGGGCTGAGGATTCTGCTGGGGCTGAGGATGCTGCAAGGGCTGAGGATGCTGCTGGGGCTGAGGATGCTGTTGGGGCTGAGGATGCTGCTGGGGCTGAGGATGCTGTTGGGGCTGAGGATGCTGTAAGGGCTGAGGATGCTGCAAGGGCTGTGGATGCTGTTGGGGCTGAGGATGCTGCAAGGGCTGAGGACGCAGCACGGCAGAAGGCTTCCGCACGGCCGAGGTGCTCCAGCCCCATCTAGCGCCAGCCACGCCGCCCTGCCGAGCGCAGGGTGCCGGGGCTGGGAGCGGCCGGGAAGCAGGCGGGAGCCCGGCACGGCTGCGCTGAGGATGCGCCGCTCTGAGCTGCCCCGGGTGAGGGGAGCACCCATGGTTGCGCCAGCACCCCCGGCACGGGGCTCAGGGCCTGCTTCTCCTGTGTGGGGCTGTGTGGCTGCGACTGCACGGGGTACGGAGCAGGGACCTCAGCAGGGAGCCAGAGCAGGAGGGAAGAGAAAACTGGCAGCAAATCCCACACTTTTGTGGGTTTGTGTTGGTGTATGTCCTGCCCCAAGCCAGTCCTGCCAGCACTGCTAAACCCTCGGTGAAGAGAGCACTGAAAGGCTCATCCATTCTCTTTTAGTGGCTTCTCAGCCTTTCCTGGTGCTACTTAATGAAGGATGGGAGCTGGGGAGATGCTGAGGGCAGTGGGTGCTGAGGGTGATGGGTTCTGAGCACAATGTGTGCTCTGGGCAGCGGGTGCTGCACTGCTCTCAGCACGGTGGCTTGGGGTGTTGATGGATTTATGCTCACTGCTGAAGCACAAAGGGCGTTTTATCAGCAAATCCAGTCAATCCATGAGCTCACAGGGTAATGGATGGCAATAACCCCCATTCGCAGGCCAAGGGCAAGTCACAGCAGCCCATCACCAGATTCGTGTGGGATTTACCCCTATGAAACCACTTGTTCACAGCTAGGGAATGAAAATGCTTTGAGAGCACTTTGAACATGAGGCTATGGGGGTCCCAGGCACAGATTTTGAACGGTGTGCTTGGGAAACAGACTCTTCAGGGAGCTGCCAAGCCTCCCACTGGTGCTGGGGGTATTTTGGGGGGATATTTCTGCACTTCACATCCCCAGCTGCTGGAAATGGGTTTGTCTCAAAACACAGATGAGGATGTTTCCGCAGGAGAAAACGAACCTGCAAAGACCCAGCAGGAGCCCCATGGTAACCCCTTTCCCTCATGGTTTAATCTCAGGAGGGGGCTTTCTTAGCTCTGGCCCCAGTCTGTGGTCACGGGTGAGCAGCGGTGCTGCGGGATGCTCTGCTCCATGCTGGAGCACAGACCCACCCCGGAAGGCTCTGCTGACCTCCCTGGTCACCATCAGCAGCAGGACATCACTTGGGGACATCACTTCACCTCCCGAAAACAACTCCATGCAGTGGGATGGGGGGAAAGCTGTTTTGATGGAGCCAGACGCTCTCAGAAGCTATCCCAGCCCGTCCCATCCTTCCCAGCCACCGGTTTCCTTTTATTTCCCTCTTTTTCCCCCATTTTTTCTTTGAGGAAACTGACCCAGCAGCGACTCGCAGCGGAATCGCGGTCCCTGCTGGTGGCACAACTGCTTTCTTAAGCCTTATCTTGAAGGAGCAGGCAGGCGGGAGGGAGCGGCCGCTTCCACACAGAGCATCCTTCTTCCCCGAGTTATCCAGTGTAATCCAGAGGCTTTTATTTCCTTGTACAACACGGTATCAGCAGCCGGCAGCTGGGCCTGGAGCCGGCTAGCGATGGTAATCACCGGCCCTAAAATCAACATTCCAGTTAGGAAGGGAGCAGGAGCTGTGGTGTCTCTATTAAATGGAACAGGGCTCAGATGAAGCGCTTTTCAATGCAATCCAATTAGCTCCTAAATTGAATTGTAATGCTTTGGCTAATACACACACACACCCCCCCCCCCCCCAGCACAGCCCCCCCCCCCATGCATGGGAAGGGAGTTCAGCCTCGGTTTAATCAGATAAAACCCCATTTATTTGCTGCCTTTCGCCGACTCGTGCATCCTATCAAGATGTGGAGAGCTAAAACTCTCCCTATTTCCCTTTGGGGACCTGCAAATCTCCCCCATGGAGTTGGGATTCACCAGGGAAACACTTGGATTTTGGAAGTAGAGGGGAGGGAAAAGCCCCATTTGCCCCACTGAAACATCCACCCACATGATGGGTTTGAGGACCAGTGTGTTCCCAAGGAGGGACTGGGGACCTGGCATCCCCACAGCCGCAGCTGGTACCGGTGTCCCAAAGGAATGGGTGAGGAATGAAGGCATCCTGATGGTTCCAGGAGCTTTTCTTACAGAAAAGAGGAGAAAATGGGATTTTTCTCCTCTCTGATCTCCCTAAGCCGCTGTAGCAATGTATTTTCTCAGATATGTAAATCTGAGCTTATCCCATCTTCATAACAATTACGGAATTGGGCTTAACACTCATCCAGGGACGTGTTATTTGTTGAGCTGGAAGGAGATTGTGGTGCAGGAGAAGCTGATGCACTGCCAGGGGCTCAGATGCTCACAAGTGCAATGAGTTGAACCCGTCCTCAGCCTGTTTCCAGGGTGCATTTCTGTCCCCTCCCCGGCCAGGGATGGGGTCAGGCAATGCTATGGGGATGCAGAATCCCCTCGCACACCCTATTTTTGGCCGCTTTCTCACCTCCTCCTGCAGAGGTTTATTGCTTTGCTCCGAGTTGGGATGAATCGATCGCAGCTGTCGAAGTTAATGGGAGACATCAAAGTGTCTCAGAGCAATTTGTTAAGTAAATAGTGAAAAAAGAACTTGGCCTAAGCAAATAGGGGAAGGAGGGAGGCAGCTCGGGGGGCGGATGAAAGGCTCTAAAGGCAGAGGAAGCTTCAGAGGCTTGGGAATGATGGGGAGGAAGAAAGCAATATTGAGAAATAAACAGCGAGTGCCAGGAGTTTCAAAGCTTCCATCATCTCAGATGTGAATTCCCAGCTTTTCACCCTGGAACCCTTCAGGAAGGAGAGATGCAGTGGTTGGATTTGAGACAGGAATTGTAGGGGGGCCCTGTCCCCAGGTGCTGCTGTGGGAGTGGGAGCACCTAGGCTGAGGGTTGGTCTGAGCAGCATTAGGCTGGCATTAAAGGCTGGGAATGGATTTCCAGGCTCTGCAGGTGTTGTTTGAGCCTGGAAAAGCTGGGGTTGAAGCCAGCACCTTCCAGCACGGGCAGGGGAAGCAGCGAGCCAAGGCCAGCCCTGTGCATTATTGATGGGGCAGATAATGGCATGCTTCCCACTGGCTCCTTGATGAAAAATTGATGGCACGGGATAGGGGTTCCATTGACTTACACCGACTCTTTGTTCCTGAACAAACACTGGAGGAGAGGTGGATAAGGGATGCTGCAGGGGGGTGGATGCGGGATGCTGCAGCTGGTGGACATGGGATGCAGCAGCTGGTGGATGTGGGATGCTGCAGTGGATGGGTGCGGGATGCTGCAGCTGGTGGATGCAGGATGCTGCAGTGGGTGGATGCGGGATGCTGCAGCTGGTGGATGCGGGATGCTGCAGTGGGTGGATGCAGGATGCTGCAGCTGGTGGACATGGGATGCTGCAGTGGGTGGATGCAGGATGCTGCAGCTGGTGGACATGGGATGCTGCATGGGATGCTGCAGCTGGTGGATGCGGGATGCTGCAGCTGGTGGATGCGGGATGCTGCAGCGGGTGGATGCGGGATGCTGCAGCGGGTGGATGCGGGATGCTGCAGAGGGTGGATGCGGGATGCTGCAGCGGGTGGATGCAGGATGCTGCAGCGGGTGGATGCGGGATGCTGCAGCGGGTGGAAGCGGGATGCTGCAGCGGGTGGATGCGGGATGCTGCAGCTGGTGGATGCGGGATGCTGCAGCTGCAGCTGGTGGATGCGGGATGCTGCAGCTGGTGGATGCGGGATGCTGCAGTGGGTGGATGCGGGATGCTGCAGCTGGTGGATGCGGGATGCTGCAGCTGGTGGATGCGGGATGCTGCAGCTGGTGGATGCGGGATGCTGCAGCTGGTGGATGCAGGATGCTGCAGTGGGTGGATGCGGGATGCTGCAGCTGGTGGATGCGGGATGCTGCAGTGGGTGGATGCGGGATGCTGCAGTGGGTGGATGTGGGATGCTGCAGTGGGTGGATGCGGGATGCTGCAGCGGGTGCAAGGCACAGGAGGCTCTGTGGGTACCCTGAAAAGGTTGGGGCAGAGCATCCCTTATCTTAAAGCACCATCAATTCAATCTCAGGATGAAAGTGGGGCTTAATGAGCAAATTATTCAGGCAATTATTCTCTGCTCAGAAGAACAATTCCCAAGGGAGAACTGAAGCCCAAAGGAAGAGCTGAGGCCCAGAGCCACCCAGCACCTCCAAGATGTGGGTCCTCAGAAGTTAATTGAGCGTTTGAAACATCAGAGGAGGGTGCTGGGAGGGGAGAGCTTTTCCATGCCCGCATCCAAGGCATGGAAATGAGGTGCTGTCACCACCAGAGCCACCCTTGGGTCACCTCCTTGGGTCTGCACTGCTGGGTGCAGGAGATAAGGCAATGGTGGGATGGAAGTGGGATGGGGAGGATGGGCTGGTGTCTCCAAGGGATTCCGTTAGGCAGGCAGCTCTGCTGGCCCCCGTGGAAGCAGCGGTGGGACATCTAAGGGATGCTAAAGGGGAATTGATCCCTGCGGAAGGAGCAGCAGGGCCGGCTGCTGGCTGCGCCCAGAATGCACCCATCTGGGTGGTTTTAGGTGCTGAGCTGTTGCAGGGAGGAGTTGCTATGAGGAAGGTTGTGTTGTAGCAACAGCCACCAGCGTGCCAGGCTGCTGGAATCCCTCTGCCAGCAG